>NC_042999.1:13544117-13559573 GCF_006345805.1 Octopus sinensis | reverse complement strand
CTGAGGAGGAACAAGAAGTCTGAAATATATCGAGTGAATGATTAATGAAACTTCAGTAGCAGACTGCTTGCTGTCTGTGTGTCGAGTGTGAGGGGCTAAAATTAGATGAAAACATGTAATGTCGATGTACCTATAGACTTTCTACGAACATCTCTTAGTCACATTTATCTTCATATTTTCAGTATCATAATTTATTTCATCGTGTGCAAACCAAGACTGACAGGTGATTATCTATGCATGAACATCGCGCGCATATAGCATCTGGTGCTTAACAAAATATTGTTGGGTTGTCCGGAAAGTTCGTGCCGATTTTTAAAGGAAAGAAAAAGGTCCAATAACTACTTGCCATTACATTTTTAATCAACCAAATATGAACCATTTTGTTGCACAATGCATCTCCATCTTCCCTTTAACTTGAAAATGCCCGCTTCCTAGAATTGAAGTGGTTTCATGGCAAAGAATTCATCAAGGTATCTTTTTACGTTATCCAAGGAATTGAAATTTTTACCATTAAGACTATTTTGCAGAGACCTGAATAAGTGGAAATCCGAAGGAGCAATATCTGGTGAATATAGAGCGTGGGGTAGCAGATCCCAGCCGAGGCTGCAGCAATTTTGTCTGGTTCCCAAATCATCAAGTGCCGAAAACGAATTTTCTTATCTTCCATTTTAAAGGGTTACAGAATTAACACAGGTTATAGGAACATAAACCTTCTTCCACGAAAAGATAGCTTAGACTGTGCTCTAAATGGAGGTGTAGTCAAATCCTATTTTATGGACTCATCCATGTTCTAAAATAAGTCGAAAGGTAAATCGGCATGAACTTTCCGGACACCCCAAGAAAATATGAATTTGATACCGTGATTTCTGAAACCTTAAAATTGGTTTAAATTGGAATAATTCATTGTAAATCTTTATGCTGGAGAAGGAATATCATTGTGGTAGGTTTTGTAAAGCAACTAAACGTAAGATTAATGGATTTAAAATATAATTTAACAATGTAGATGAAAATGTTAGGTGTTGATATTTTTAACGTTGTGGACATCACCGAAATGAATGATACTATCCATTTGGGTAGCTGATAATAGGAATGCACCTATGCATAGGGCCGGTTTCCCGTTTTCCTTGGCGTATAGGTTCCCCACCTGGACGGAACGCCGGTCTGTCGCAGGTGAGCTGCAAGATGCAAGAGAAAAGAGTGAGAGAAAGTTGTGGCGAAGAGTCAGCAGAACTTTGCCATTACCTTCTGCTGGAGTCGCGTGGCTCACTCATAAACACACACATCCCCCAGTCTGAGATCGAACCCACGATCCCTCAACCGCGAGTCCGCTGCTCTAACTACTAGGCCATGTGCCTCCACTGTATGTATGTATGTATATATATATATATATATATATATATATATAAAATATTATCGAGACAAAACCACTATTTTATAAATGTAGTTACATTACATGATAATAACTTTAAGAATAATAATTACAAAAAAGCGGTTTATATAGGTTCTACTTCCTCCTCAAAATAAAACTAAGAATCGCACAACATATGAATTCTTTTAAAAATAAAAACTTAATCAACTCAACCGGACTTAGTAAGTACATTTGGAGTCTTAAATCACTAAATATTAATTATAGTTTAATTGGGAAATAATTTGTAAAACTAAATCATATACTATAGGAGCTAATTGTTGTTATTTATGCTCTAATGAGTTTAAAGAAATTTTATTTTATAAGTATGATAATTTACTTAATACTGGAGAGGAGCGCAAAATAAATGCAGACATAAGTTACTTTACCTATATAATAAGTTTCATGATAAATAGCAATAATAGTTCCCTTTTAAGTTACTTTAGTTTAGTTTAAATTAGTTTAGATAATATATTTTTGGTTATGTTGTCTAGGCTTTAATTATAGTTAGTCTTTATTTATATTTCTTCATGTTTTAATTAGTTCATTTTTAATGTATATATTTTGGAGGATATATTTATATGTTTATGGGTGTTATTAGTGGTGTTTTTATTGAGTTTTGTATGTATGTGTGAATGTTTTAAGATCCCTTGTTTTTTTGTTTTTTATTTGGTATGTTGAATTGAAAGATTTTATTGGGTATTGTCTGTTATAATAAAGTACACACACCCATAACAAATATAGGTACCCAACTTCATTCGATGTACCTGGAATTGCATGTGAGCCTCGGCATACACCTAACGGCCACTCCCGCCCACATGGATAAATAAACACATACATCCCCAAAAATGGGCGTAATCCCATTCACACCAATTATATGTATACAATTATACACACTAGAATAATACATAACTAACCCAAATATACAGAACATACTAAAAATCACCAACTAACCACTATCACAAATGAAACCCACACCCATACAATGACAAAATTCCCCCTCCATACCCAATTTACACCCCATAGTAATCCCAATATATTCATCCATAAAAGGACGCAAGTGCGTGAAGCACATGCACACAATTAATAAGTACAACCCCCTAATACACACTTATATAAATTTGTATTAAGGTCGACATCCACAGTGATAAATTACATACACCCAATCACACCCAGATGGGTGAATTGCACAACCAGGGAACGCACACATACCGTGTGTTTTTTGATTGTGCAATTCGCCCATATGCATGTATGCGGGCGCGATAACATTGTTGCATATATCGAGCCTAAATAGCATGCATATGTACATGTGAGGGGTACACGCAAATGACGTGCGCGTGTACCCCCTGCATTTATACCCGTGCGTAATATACCATGGAATACTACACACAGGTACAAATGTGTATAGTAATGGGAGCCCCATCACTACACTCAATGTATACTCTCACCCATCCGCACGGATGTGTAAGTGTATCTCCGTGTATATGTTGAGGCTTATATATATGTAGCGTTGTGGAGGTGAATGTCGTTGAAATTGTGATTAATGGGTGGAATTGGAATTGTAGCCGGGGGTGGACTAGCGTTTGGAATTGGGAATTGATTAGTGTGGTAGTGAGGTAGGCATCGGGAATAGGTTTGGGTTGCTGTAGGTTGTTTGTTAGAGCTGCTAGGGTGAGCTAAAGCTCATAAATGTATATAATGGTTTTTCATGGTAGTTTTCTTAAAGAATCCATTCATTATAAATTTTTTTACGTAGTGTTGGTTTGCTACGTGGATATAGTTTTAGTTCCATTTATTCTATTTCTCCATTCATAATTTAAATGACGTTTAATTTCTATGGCGCGTATCTCTCTCGCTTTTTTTTACATAATTATTTCTATGGTAACGTAATTTTGGTTTGGTTTTTTTAACGGCTAAGAATTTAATTTCACTTCATTATTTGAAATTGACTGTAGTATGTATGTTATTTATCCTTATGTCATATTGTTATTTTTGATATTCTGGTTAATACGATGTATTTAATGTTGTTTTCATAGGAGTGTTTATGTATATGAGATTGTGTGTGAGTTTTTAGTTGTATATTTTATTATCTGTATGAGTGTGGGTGTGTAAATATTGTTGTATATATCGAGTTTAGTGAGTATATATATGAGTATATGTGAGGGAGTATATGTATCTGTTGTGTGTGTGTTTTTTGTGTGTGTGTGTATTTGTGTGTGAATGTGTATATGGGTTTGTTATTTAGGTTTTGGGATGTTTGTGTTAATTTGTCTGTGTGGGGAGGGAGTGGGTTTTGGTGTATATTGAGGTTTATAAATTAGGATAGGTATGTGTATAAGTTGTGGGTCTGTGGTTTACGAGTGTGTATTTGTGTGTGAATGTTTAGGTTTAGGGGGTTACTATATAGGTTTGTTATAGAGTTTAGTAAAGGCAGATTTTATCGTTATTTCTTTTATGAGTTTTGGTTTATCATGGTTATTTTAGGGAATTCGTGGTAATTTGTCTATTTTCGATGTTGGTTGTTTTATTACATTGTTTCATTCATAATTTTTGAGTGGTGTTCGTTTTGCCACGTGAAAAACCGGGTGGTGGACTAGCGTTGCTTGGAATTGTGAATGGAATAGTGTAGTAGTGAGGTAGGCATAGAGAATGGGTTTGGGTTACTGCAAGTTGTTTTGTTAGAGATGCTAAGGTGAGCTAAAGTTCATAGATGTATATAATGATTTTCATGGTAGTTTTTAAAGAATCCATTCATAATAAATTTTTTTAAGTAGTGATGGTTTGCCACGTGGATATAGTTTTTAGTTCCATTTTCCTATTTCTCCATTCATAATTTAAATGACGTTTACTTTCCATGGCGCGTATTCTTTTTTACATAAGTTATTTCTATGGTAACGTAATTTTGTTTTGATTTTTTAACGGCTAAGATTAATTTCACTTCATAATTTGACACTGAATTGTAAGTATGTATTTTATTTATCCTTATGTCATATTGTTATTTTTGATATTCTGGTTAATTACGATGTATTTATGTTGTTTTCATAGGTGTGTTTATGTATATGAGATTTGTGTGCGAGTTTTTTAGTTGTTTAATTTATTTATCTGTATGAGTGTGAGTGTGTAAATATTGTTGTATATATCGAGTTTAGTGAGTATTTATATGCGTATATGTGAGGGTGTATATGTATCTGATGTGTGTGTGTGTTTTTGCGTGTGTGTGTGTTTGTGTGTGAATGTGTATATGGGTTTGTTATTTAGGTTTTGGGATGTATGTGTTAATTTGTCTGTGTGGGGAGGGAGTGGGTTTTGGTGTATATTGAGGTTTATAAGTTAGTATAGGTATGTGTATAAGTCGTGGGTCTGTTTACGAGTGTGTATATGTGTGTGAATGTTTAGGTTAGGGAGATTGCTATATAGGTTTGTTATAGAGTTTAGCAAAGGGAGATTTATCGTTATATGTTTTTAGGAGTTTTGGTTATCATGGTTTTTTTTTAGGGAATTCGTGGTAATTTGTCTATTTTCGATGTCGATGTTGGTTGTTTTATTACATTGTTTCATTCATAATTTTTGAGTGGTGTTCGTTTTGCCACTGAATTTTATTTTTAATTCCATTTATTCCATTTCTCCATTCATTAATTTAGAGATGTTCGTTTCCAGAGCGGTTATACTTTTTATATATATGTTAAGTTCCTTGGTAAAGTAATTTTGTTTGGGTGTATATGTTGAGGCTTATATGTACTTCTGGGTGTGTGGTGTGTGGGTGGGAGTTTGTATTGTTATGGGGGGGTGTGGTTTACGAGTGTTTTGTGTGTGAATGTATAGGTTAAAGGATTGCTATATAAGTATGTTTTAGTGTTTAGTAAAGGGAGTTTTATCATTTCTGTTTTGTGAGTTTTAGCTTATCATGGTAGTTTTATAAAAGAATCTATTCATAATTTTTGTGTTTATTTGTCTGTGTGGGGTTGAGTGGGTTTTTGGAGTATATGTTGAGGTTTATATGTATGTATTGGTATGTGTAAGTGGTGTGGGTATTGTGTATATGTCGTGGGTGTGTGGTTTACGTGTGTGTATTTGTGTGTGAATGTTTAGGTTAGGGGGATTGCTATATAGGTTTGTTATAGAGTTTAGTAAAGGGAGATTTTATCATTATATGTTTTTATGAGTTTTGGTTATCATGTAGGTTTGATAAGGAATTTGTAGTAATTTGTGTCTATTTGCGATGTCTGTTGTTTTATTGCATTGTTTCATTCATAATTTTTAAGTAGTGTTCGTTTTACCAAGTGAATATAATTTTAATTCCATTTATTCCATTTCTCCGTTCATAGTTTTGAGTGATGTCCGTTTTCTAGAGCGTGAATGTGGGTTGTATATGTGTGTGTGTGTGGGAGTATGAATAAGTATTGTGTTGAAGTATTTAGCTATTTTATTTATTTATAGTTGCCTAGACATTTTTATGTGTATGTATAGAGATATATATATAGGTGTGTGATTTAGTGTATGTAGTTAGATATGGTTATATATAATTAGGTATATGCGTATGGGTGTATATATAGTTTATTATTATATTATTATTATTTTTTTTTTTTGTTTTGTTTTATATTTTATATTTTATATTTTATATTTTATATTTTATATTTTATATTTAATTGTTGATAGGTTTTTTTAGTTTATATATTGTTTATATATTGTTTATATATGGATTATAGATAGGTTATATATGGATTATATACTTATATTTTTTCATTCATACTTTAATTATTTTAAAATTATTATTTTTATATTTTAAAATATTGATTTTTTAGATTGGAAGTCCACCTGAAGATGTCGATCAAGACAAGAAACGATTGTAGTGGCGGTTTTTTTGACTATTATTAAAATTTTATTTTATGTATTATTAAGTCTTTCCTTGTTTGTTTTGCAAAATAGTGGTTTTGTCTCGAATAATATTTTATAATATTTTAATATAAAATCGATTTAATCCTAACTGATTTTTTTTTCCTTGTAAATTTGGATTTATTCCCTAATATTTATTATATATATATATATATATATATATATATTATATATATACATACACACACACACACCACACACACATATATTTTGTATATGTATATATATATACATATCTATATGTATATGTATATATATATATACATATACATATACATATATATATAGATGTATATATATATATAGATGTATATATACATATATATATACATACATATATATATATATATATATATATATATATATATATTATATTATATATATATATATATATATTTTAAATATTATATTTAGGGAAAAAATTCCGGTACAACAAACAGGGGTTCAAATTATTCTCAATGACGAAATATATTTTAATTTAGAGATAGTAGGCCCCTATATATCATCAAATAAAAAAGAATTCTTATTTTTATTTTAAATACCTACTGTATAATTACTTGGCAACAGGTGTTTCATGAGGTACATCCTCGGGTTCCTAAACCACACCTTGTTTCCCTGGAACCCCTCTCAAGTTGCCACCCCAATCATCAGGCCCTCATATAACTTTATCAACGTTCGATACAATAAACTATATTTTAATTTTTTTAAACCCTTAAGTATGTGTAAAATAGGTATGTTTATATTAGGTATGTTTAAATTAGTCTCGCAGGACTCTACAGTACAAGCCATAATTCAGATAAAAATTCAAATAAAAATAAAAAGTTACAGAAATAAAAGTAGCACGAATAAAGTAAGGAATAAAAATTTTAAAAAAATATATATACGAAAATTTACAAAAACTATGTTAGTAATATCACCGTGATCACCGTGACCGACCAGGCTATCAAATGTTGTTACACATCGCTGGTCACAATGCGCTTCGCATTGTTTTAGCCTTCAAATGACCCCACCCCGCTGGCTAAGCGAGCAGGTCAACAGAAGAAAGAGTGAGAGAAAGTTGTGGCGAAAGAGTACAGCAGGGATCGTCACCAACCCCTGCCGGAGCCTCGTGGAGCTTTAGGTGTTTTCGCTCAATAAACACTCACAACGCCCGGTCTGGGAATCGAAACCGCGATCCTACGACCGCGAGTCCGCTGCCCTAACCACTAGGCCATTGCGCCTCCACATGTTAGTAATATATAGTGTTCCAAATAAAATTAAATATATATATTTCGTAAAGTGCAAAGTATTTGTAGATTCTAGTCTGTGGCCATCGGCTTAATTTGCTTTTCTTTGATTTTCTTCGTAGGCAACCTAATTAGGCAACCTAATTAGGCAACCTAATTAGGCAACCTAATTAGGCTTGGAGAGTGCTTAGATATTGGTGTCTAGTTTTGGGAGATTCTGGTATACATTGGTAAACTGGTAGATTTCTGAATAAGGGATCATATATATTGCTGCTTAGCCCCAAATCGGTTCTGATCCGTTGTATCTGTCATCAAAGGCGATCGGATAATGACTGGTACGTATGATTGAATAGTAAGACTAAATTGTCAAATGTATCTTCTGTTTACTCTTTACTCTTTACTCTTTACTCTTTTACTTGTTTCAGTCATTTGACTGCTGCCATACTGGAGCACCACCTTTAGTCGAGCAAATCGACCCCAGGACTTATTCTTTTTAAGCCTAGAACTTATTCTATCGGTCTATTTTCCCGAACCGCTAAGTTACGGGGACGTAAACACACCAGCAATGGTTGTCAAGCGATGTTGGGGGGACAAACACAGACACACACACGCGCGCGCGCGCGCACACACACACACACACACACACATTTGTTTCTATGTACTGTGTATTGTGTGTAAAATACATCCTGATGAGGGGAGTGTCAGTTTCGAATATATGAAATGTATCATATTAATTGACCCGTATCATATTAATTGGCCCGTATCATATTAATTGGCCCGTAGATGAAAAATTTGTAATTGTTGTAATTTTGTTTTTTTCTGTATCTTTTTCTGGAATTTTAATACGTCATTTTACATGTCCTTTTTATGTTTTATCATCCTAAATTTTTATTATACCAATGTTTTATAACATTAAGCGTAAATCCACTGTGTTTTGTATGTAACACTGATTCTTATATATTTATACATATTATATTATTTTCCTCTATTTATATATATTATTATATTTATATATGTCGAATTTTATATCCGTTTTGTAGATATAAATGAATATATGAATATATATATGTATTTGATCGTTGTGTGTGGATTTTAGTAATGTTCTTTTTGTTATTGCTCGTATTGCCTCTGCTCAAATAAGGAAGTGGAACATAGCTCATTTGGAGCACTACAACTCTAGTCTGTATTATATTTTGAGTATCGTTATTACTGTGGAGGTGCGTGGCTTAGTTGTTAAGGTGTCAGAGTCAAGATCGTAAGATTGTGGTTTTCTATTCCTGGACCGGGCGATGCGTTGTGTTCTTGAGCAAAACACTTCATTTCACGTTGCCCCAGTTCACTCAGCTGGCAAAAATGAGTAACACTGCGATGGACTGGCGTCCCGTCCAGCTGGGGGAACACATACGCCATTGAAACCGGGAAACCGGGCACATGAGCCTGGCTAGGCTTTAAAAGAGCGCATTTATTTTAATTTTATTATTGTTATTACTAGCAATCTCAAGATATAACTGTATATTTTGTATTTTATATATATATATAAAATGTACGCAGAGTCACCGATGATGTAGAGCAGTGGTTGTCGACAATTCCTTTTTATCTCTGGACCCCTTTGACTCTTTGATTACTATTTTATTCTGGTGAGTGCTTAGTTGCCATTTCAATGTTTGAAAGCTAGTTTTTGTAGATATTTCTTTCAAAATTGCTATTTTGCTATTCACTCATTCACTTGTTTAGGTTGAACTGCGTAAAACGTCAGAGAAAGAAACATGATGTTGTTTCTTGCAATAAATACAAGAAATTCAAAACTTTTTCATGGAGCACTAAAACACTATTGTGGATTTCCAGTTTACTATTTTGCTAGCGTGGACGTCCCCAAAATCTTATATGAACCTCCAGACTCCACATGGACCCCGGTTGAGAACCGTTGGGACGCATCAAAGATTTGGAGTGTACAGTCTAAGGTCATGAAAATATTCACACATGAAGCTAGTTATTATCGGATTCAATGGACAGCTAAATTAATGATGCTCGTTGATTTAATTTAATTTAATTTGATGCAATTTGATTGGATAATTAAAACTGATATCAAATTATTTGAGAGGACAATCTAAAAAGGAAAATGAAATGAAAACACAGCTGCTTGGCGTTTAAGCTTTTACGAAAGATATTTACGATGTAAACGAAGTGGAAATAGTCACATGAAACCAGGTATAAAATGCAGGTCACAGATGTGACTGAATATGCAATGGCGAGAAGCTCATAAACTCTATTTACATTCGACGGATATTTGTCCTCATCTTATTTGTTGTTAACACAACATTTCGGCTGATATACCCTCCAGCCTTCTTCAGGTGTTTTGGAGAAATCTCGAACCTGGGTTCTCATTCCTAAGGTATTTTTCGATGTTATTATTACTGTTGTTGTTGTTGTTATTATTATTATTATTATTATTATTATTTTTATTATTATTACTATTATTATTATTATTATTATTATTATTATTATTATTATTATATTATTATTATTATCGTTCAGGTCACTGCTTGGTATCGAACTCGGAATCTTGAGGTTAGTAGTCCGCGCTTTTAACCAGTACGCCATATGCCCGTGGGCATATGGTGTAGTGGTTAAGTTCGATTCCAAGCAGTAACCTGAACAATAATAATAATAATAATATAATAATAATATAATAATAATAATAATAATAATAATAATAATAATAATAATAACATCGAAAAATACCTTAGGAATGAGAACCCAGGTTCGGAATTTCCCCAAGACACCTGAAGAAGGCTGGAGGGTATATCAGCCGAAACGTTGTGTTAACAACAAACAAGATGAGGACAAATATCCGTCAAATGTAAACAATGTACAAAATTCCTCATCTCTTAAATATAGAACTGAACTCATAAACTCTGTTTTGCTCTTTACTCGATCCATCAAAAACAAAACACACTTTATCATTGCCATTTCTTTTGTTTGTTTCCCTTCTGTTTATTTAAATAAATACAATAAATATATCAATAAATAAATAAATACATAGACAAATAAATAATTAAATAAATACATAAAAAAGAAAGAAACAATACCAAGATCATCATAGTTATCATCATCATCTTCTTCATCAAAATTAACAGCAGTAGTCTGAAACACCACCAAGACATATAAAGTTCTTTATATATCATACGAACTGTTTGTGTGTGTGTTTCCGTGTGTAATACACACATACACACACACAAACGATTTTGCGTATTGTTGTTAATATCATTATTGTTGTAATTGTTGTTGATGTTGTTGTTGTAATTAATTTTTTCTCCAAAGAAACAGTTGAATGTCATCTCTCATCAATGACAAGAAAATGCCATTATTAATCTCTTAATTTTTTTTTGTTAAATTAACTGTTTTATTATTTTCATCATCATCATTATTATTATCATTATAATTATTATAATTATTATTGTTATTATTATTTTGAAGTTTTAAAAGCGATTCAGACAAGAAGTGTCACTGCAAGTGAACAAAGCACACTCAACCAATTCAATAAAAAAAAAATACACATATAAATAAATAAATATTTAAATAAATAAATTAATTAATTAATAAATGCATACATCTAGGGAAAATATCTACTATTACTTCATAATGTTCGAAGTTAGTAATTTCAATTAGGATATATGCAAATACAGACTTCTGATTTTTTTGGTTTGTTTGTCTATTTTTTTTTCAAATTCTTTTTGTCTTTTGAGTTCTCTTTTCTATCTTTCTGTTTTTTCTAGTCTTTTCTTTTCTTTAAATTAAATTAAATTTTGATATCGTTGCTGTTGTTGTTGTTGTTGTTATTGTTGTAGTCGTCGTTATGCGCTGAAGACTTCCAAAAATGTAAATTCATTTTATTTCCTCATTCTGGAGAAAAATCATCATCTGTTGGTTGACTTCCACCGAAGTCTTGATATATATATATATATATATATATATATATTATATATATATATATATATAATATATATATATATATATATATATATATGTATAATATATATTATATATAACATACATATGAATGGGTGTATAAACGAGAGAAAACGTCCTCAATATATACAAGAGAGTTTTCTTCTATTTCTTCGTTCGAGGCTGGAGATATTTCTCTCCATCATTAGCGTGACGTATGTATGTATGTATGTATGTTATATTGAAATCGTGTTCTTATCATTGAGTTATTAATTTTATTATTATTTTTTTTTACGTATTTCTTCAGAATCTACAAAAACGAATAATTTCATTGCCAGTCGTCGTAACGTGTTGTCATTTAATTAAACTATCATTAATTAATCACTATAATTAATTAATTAATTAATTAATTAATTACTATCACCATCATTATTTTTTGTTTGTTTTTTCATGTTAAGGATTACTTCTCCATTTCAACAATTATTTTTTCATCACAAAAACCACTTCTACAAAAATGGTTGTTTCCTGGTTTTTAAAAAAAGTTTTAAGATTTTTCTGCAAAAAAAATTATCTGAAATATTTAAATATATTTCGATAATGGCATTCCATCCATTTTAAAATCAAATTATCATTGTTGTTAATCAATTGTGATCGACTGATTATGTCTATATATTGCATACCATCTGGCTGGATTGTACTGAAGACGATATATTTCGTGTGAGTTACTTCCCTTAGCACACGTATGATTTCGATTTTTATTCATTTCGATTTTTATTCATTCAAGAATGAAACAGGAAAACGCACAGAATGAGAGAAAGAGAGTCGTTTTCTATAATCTTACACAATTTATATCTGTATTCTCTTACTTTCTATCTCTCACTTTTCCCCCTTTCCCCTTCCCTTCCTTTATCCTGCATTATGCCGTATAAATAATATATATATATATATATATATATATATATATATATATAATATATATATACACACACACAATATATATATAGGTTGCATTTGTATAATTTACGGAAACTAATAATCTCCATGTTCCCATGTCTGCTTACGACTGTTATCTCTTTTAAATTATGGTACAATAATGGATGTAAAAAATCGATAGATAAATAGTATTGAATAAAAAAATATAAATATTGAATTTTCAGATCGGATTTATAATGCGAGCGTTTAAAAAATATTGATAGAAATGATAACGATATGTCGAAGACTAACTTGCCAACACTGGTCGAGATTTCTATACATACATACATACATACATACATACATACATACATACATACATACATACATACATACATACATGCGTATATACAGTCACCCATTACCCCATATATTTATCCATAAATACACAAACATACATACATACATACATATATATTTGCATATACACACACATATATAAAAAGAAATATATGTGTGTGTGTTTGAGCGACCAATCCCAAGAAAAATGGTCGTTGCATCCATTCCATTATATTAAAAAAAAACTCTATGTCAATCTTACATTCTTATCTCTTAAACTAAGATTAACGATGTATATACCTTATTTTTGTAACGATACCATGCCCACCACGCACAAAAAGAGCGCGTAGTGTTATATGTGACACCAACAGAAAGATCTCGGTTTCACTTCTTGATTGGTTGTCCTATTCTGTTTCTATCATCCCAGACATGAATAGAAAATAGTCTTAAAATACAGAATAATGCATTTTTTTTAAAGATCTTCATATAAAAATGTCGGTATTAATTTTTTTTTGCTTCTATTCCTATTTACTGATATTTAAATTATTAATTATTAATTATTATTATTATTGTCTTAATTCAATTAGTGTTAATTCTTTCTGTTAAATATGCTCTTCCCTCTTCCCGAAGGATAAATTTCGTAGAAAGGAGATTGGTCAACAATCTAGCTAACGTCCCGTTTCTGTATGGTGTATATGCGATAAGAATGTTACAGATGTTGACGAAAATAATGTTGATAATATTGGCGATAATATTGAGAGTGTGACAGTGAGGATGATTAGAGTATCGATAATAATAGTTAGAGTGATCGAATCACTATGGAATAATTCTAAAATCTTAACCTGGGATGGTAAAAAGATCGATGATCAACAATCAAACGCGAACGCGAAAATGTTGATTGTTTTTAGCCATTGAATTAAAATCATTTTGTAGAATTTAATTAAAAAAGTAATTTTAAAAAGAAAATGTGATAATATAATGCGAGTTTTATGAAATATTTTTTCAGTAGGTTTGATGGGTTAGACTGACATGTGTTCGGCAGGCTTCTTTCCAAAATGCTTTTTATTTCCCAGTGTATGTACGAATTTCTAGAGAGCTTTCAAACGAAAGTCGTAACCCGATTCATTCCTTTCTTTGTGTGAGCTTCGAAAGGTCAATAGTTTTGACGTGGACGAGTTTAAAGAATAAATAAATAAATAAATAAATAAATAAAGACACTGACATGTTTGTCTTGGAATGGACGAATTGTCAAGAAGACGCTCTCTGATTTTAAAACAATGGCTTTCGCGGAGTTAAGATCTTTTGGTGAGGGTGTGTATGTGTATTATAGCTGTAGTTATTGTAAAATATATCTTTCTTCTTATATTCATTATTTTTTTTTCTCTTAATATATTCTTGTTTCTTTATTCTCTTCGTTCTGGAAATACAACTATATATTAATGGAATGATGGTTCAGTTATATATATATATATAAAAAGAAATTAACATACACACGCATCGATCGCATGAGTGTGTACGTGTGGAGTGTATGTGTGTATGCGTGCGTGTATGAATGTGTGTAAATATATGGCTGAAGTTAATTTAAGATAGCATAAAACTAAGAATGTTTACGTTAATAACTGTCGGGACGAATTAGTGAAACATAAAGAATTTCCTATAGCGCACAAAAACTGTCTTTAAAATACATTTATTTGCCACTAAATTATCGTTGTGATTGTTTACCTATCTTCTGTCTTTGAATGAAAAATATATTTATGAAGATTCGTTTGAATATTTCGTCTATAATTTTTACAAAACATTCAAATTCAAACACTTTGAAACAGATTAACCAAACGTTATGACTCCTATTATAAATAAACAACATATAACTTCACAACCGACACAAAATAAACACCAGCAAACTCCTAATGAGAAAAATAACCAAATCTTCAAACACCAACAACATACATGGCTGACAAATATTCTACGCTTGGGATGGGAACATGTGAGATTTTAATTCGATCATAATGTATGAGAATTAGTATAAAACTAATGATGACTTTAATATTCTCCACTGGCTAATTCCTACGTGGAATTTCATTTTAATTTCCTACACCCTCTCTTTCTTCTCTCTTTCTTTAAGAGGATGTTAATTCAATCGGGCATTTTAAAAATTTGTTTGTTTTACCCTTCTTCTTCTTTCATTCAGTTGTGGTTCTGCCAGAAATATAGCCGTTATTTCTGGTACCATTACAGAATCTTCACGCCTGATGTTTCCACGACTAAAAATAAGAGTTCTCTATGTAAGCTATTCAGGTGTTTTCAGACAGGTGTTTCATTGAATTCCCATACTCTTATCGGGGTGATCACATCAGCATGAACAACTACAGGACGTAATCGATCTTCATGGCGGCTATCGGCTGACTTTGAACGATTTTTTCGGAAGGCAATTTTTCTGCTTGAAGTAACCATTCTACCCAATCGATCCGATTCCTCATCTGAATGCTGCAAATAAATAAATTAATTAATTAAATGAAGATATAAATTCGCATGATTAATACTTTTATTACATGCAAACATGGTTATGTGGTTAAGATGTTTACCTCGCAACCACGTGGTTTCGGATTCAATCCCAATGTGCAGCGCTTTGGAAAAATGTCTCCTCATATAGGTCCCCCACTATCCTTGACGAGCTATGCCTTGTGGGTGAATTTAGTCGATAGGAACTGTATGGAAGCCCGTCGTATATATGTA
>NC_042999.1:13521617-13539117 GCF_006345805.1 Octopus sinensis | reverse complement strand
TCCATCGATATGCTTTTGATTAACGTTTTGTTTTTAGGTAATTCCCCTGAAAGAGAGGAGGCTGCTTGCGAACCGCTTACGGAAACTGAGTGAGGTTTTTGTTTGGAAATTCGTGAGGGAGATGGTGAGCGAGATTTGGTATGGCTTGTGTTGTAACTCATGGTCAGTTGTGGAGATAGCAAATCTGTTGAAGAAGTCGTCACGGTCATCTTCTGAAGAGCATCACTAGTGTGGCTTCGGGTGATACCGTTGCCTGCTGACACTGGTGATAACAAACCTGATGATGTATCCGTACCGAGAACATTTTCAAGCTCTTTGTGCAGTTCTAATTGGGTACTGGAAAGACTTCTAATTATGAAAGAAACAAAAACCAAAAACGTCACTTAATAACGACCGAAAACCTTCGACCAAAAACGTACGAGCATTTCATAATTACAAACAAAATAGTTACTCGCAAAATGTGATATGAAGAGGATAAAAGTTTGAACAAAATTAACATTTGGATTTAAAATATGCCACCATAGATATATTTACTTTACTACTCACAAGGGGCTAAACACAGAGGGGACGAACAAGGAGAGACAAACGGATTAAGTCGATTACATTGACACCAGTACGTAACTGGTACTTAATTTATCGACCCCGAAAGGATGAAAGGCAAAGTCGACCTCGGCGGAATTTGAACCCAGAACGTAACGGCAGACGAAATACGGCTACGCGTTTCGCCCGGCGTGCTAACGGTTCTGCCAGATCGCCGCCTTATGCCACCATAAGATATCTTTACTTTTTAGTTGTTTCAGTTATTGGACTGCAGCCATGCTGTAGCACCACCTAGAAGGGTTTGGTCGAATAAATCGACCCCAGTACATATTTTTTGAGCCTGGCATTTATTCTATTAGTCACTTTTACTGTCTCGCAAAGTTACGGAAACTTAAACAGATCAACACTGCTTGCCAAATGGCGAGAGGGGAACAAACGTAGCTTGCTTACCAACCACATGGTACCCGGTACAGTCTCACTGCATGGCACCTTGGGCAAGTGTCTTCTGCTATAGCCTCGGGCCGACCAAAGCCTTGTGAGTGGATTTGGTAGACGGAAACTGAAAGAAGCCTGTCGTATATATATATATATATATATATTATATATATATATATATATATATATATATATATATATATAATATATATATATATATATATTATATATATAATATTATATATATATATATATATATATATATATATATATATTATGTGTGTGTGTATATGTTTCTGTATCTGTGTTTGTCCCCACCAACATTGCTTGACAACTGATGCTGGTGTGTTTACGTCCCCGTAACTTAGCGGTTCGGCAAAAGTGACCGGTAGAATAAGTACTAGGCTTACAAAGAATAGGGTCGATTTGCTCGACTAAAGGCGGTGCTCCAGCATGGCCGCAGTCAAATGGCTGAAACAAGTAAAAGAGTAACCCTTAAAGGACGAAAGGTAAAGTTGTCCTCGGCAGAATGTACAGAGATGAAGAAATTTTATTCGGTGCATCAACGATTCTGCTCGCTCAATATATATTTCTTTACTGCCTACAAGGGGCTAAACATAGAAGGGACAAACAAGGACAGACAGAGATTAAGTCGATTACATCGACGCCAGTGTGAAACTGGTACTTTATTTATCGACCCCGAAAGGATAAAAGGCAATGTCGACCTCGGCGGAATTTGAACTCAGTACGTAACGACAGACGAAATACGGCTACGCATTTCTGCCAGCTCGCCGCCTTCTGCTCGCTCAATATAATTAAAGGAAGTTCATACATATTTTTTAAAATAGTCGGATATACTGGAGTGATTTCCATTAGTCTTCTGGTTTAGTGAGGGAATTGAACGCAGCACACATCACAAATAGAATGCTCGTTTTGAAGTATCGACGTTACCTACATCAGTGAACCGTATTATATTTATGAGCCGAGTTCAAATCCTGCCGAGGTTGACTTCGTCATTCAAACATTTGGAACCGATAAATAAGTACTAGCTGAGCATTGGAATCTATGTAATCAACTTACCCACTCCCCCCAAATTGCTGGCCTTGTACCAACAATTTGATACAGTTACGTTCTGAGTTCAAGTTACGTCGAGATCGACTTTGCTTTTCGTACTTTCAGGGTCGATAAAATAAGTACCAGTTAAGTATAGGTATAGGGAACGATATCATAGACTTAACACCTTACCCTAAAATTGCTGGCCTTATGCCAAAATTTGAAATTTATATTATTTATGGGAAGTTGAACTGATTCGAGCTATTTCTAGTGATATTTCTTAACCTTAGGCACCAAGTAGTCATTGCAAGGCTGTGGAGGCCTTGGCTGCTGTTTGGTAAAAATTCGAATTAGTTATGTCCATCTAAGTATTACAACAGACTCTAGAAATCAATAGAACATAATTCAAAAAGGCAGAACAATGGAATTTAAGCCTTACTCTTTTATTCTTTTACTTATTTCAGTCATTTGACTGTGGCCATGCTGGAGCACCGTCTTTAGTCGAGCAAATCGACCCCAGGACTTATTCTTTGTAAGCCTAGTACTTATTCTATCGGTTTCTTTTGCCAAACCACTACGTTACGGGGGGCATAAAAACACCAGCATCGGTTGTCAAGCGATGTTGGGGGACTAATACAGACACACAAACGTATACACACACACACACACACACACAAATATATATATATATATACATATATACGACGGGCTTCTTTCAGTTTCCGTCTACCAAATCCACTCACAAGGCTTTGGTCGGCCCGAGGCTATAGTAGAAAACACTTGTCCAAGGTGCCATGCAGTGGGACTGAACCCGGAACCATGTGGTTGGTAAGCAAGCTACTTACCACACAGCCACTCCTACGCCTTATTTAAATCATTTAATATTGAGAGACTTACCTTCTTACTTGAGACTGAACCTCCCGATCTTTGGTGTCGATATATCGAATGAGATCATCTGTCATTGTATTTAATACAATTGAAACCTGCAATCAGAAAAGACGGGTTTGTATTGGTTTTAAATTATCGATGTGAATATTTCGGACTTCGTTTCACAATGGGCATCAAATAGATCTTTTGTCCTTTACTTGTTTCAGTCATTAGACCGTGGCCATTGGGGGACAACGCCCAGAAGAATTTTTAGTCCAATGAATGTACCACAGTCCTTAAATTTTAAAGCCTTGTGATTATTTTATTAGTCTCTATTGCGGTGGACACATGGACACACACACACACACACACAAACATGTCGGGCTTCTTTCAGTTTCCTTTTACTAAATCCACACAGAAGGCTTTGATCGACCTGAGGCTATGGTAGAAAACACTTGCCCAAGGTGCCACGCAGTGGGACTGAACCTGGTTCTATGTGCTTGGGAGGCAAGCTTTTTATCACACAACCACCTCTGCGCCTACATCACAGAAAGTTTAAAGAAATAGTGTTAAAGTAAGAAAAAAAATAGAAAAATACGGAGAATTGTTGCCTAAATTGTTTTAAATAGAATTTTGAATAACAATTTTTCAAGACATTCAAATATTAATATGGATGATCTAAAGAGTTCAAGTGTTTATTTAAACATCTCCAGCGCATCTAGATGTTTCTAGGATCGTTGAAGAATTGCTGTTCAAATCATCCGGTAGGCATTAGATTTCACATATCTTATTCATATACCCAAGTGTACATGAAGCCCATCTTACGATAATCTCTGAGGATGTAATAGAAAATACATCAGGCTTTGTTTTTGATAACATTCACTGTTGATGCTTATATGTATCTGTGTGTGTATGTGTGTATGTATATATGTATATGTATATATATATATATTTCGTTTCTTTATGCAAGATTCTTTATGTGTGTTCATGTGTTGAAGCATATTCTGTTGAGTCTAGGGAGAGTCATTCTCTTTTAGTACCTCAACTATTGAAAAGGATCCAAGATGTAACGAAAATTTTAGAAGAATAAAAAAGAAATAAGTGGAAATTTTACCGGTGAGTGTGTTAAATTACAAGGCACTAAAAGAGAACTCTCCCCAGACACAACAGTATATATATATATATATATATATATATATATATATAATATATATATATATACATTCGTATAATCACCACACACACACACCTACATATGCAAATTTTTTCAGGGCTAAAACAATTAATGTTGTGTAATATATAAGAAAGGTCTTACCTCTGGCATGTTAGCTGGAATAGTCTGCAAAATAAAAAAAAAAAATTTATAAACTCATTATCATCAATTAGAATATTTTCTTTTTACAATAGAGATAGAAAATTTATGTTGTATGGTATTTGATATGCCTGTATTTCTCTGTATCTCTCTCTTGCTCTCGGCAAATTTTATTGTCTACTTACTGACCTCCCTACCCGACCATGAAAAATATTAGGATTTAATTAAAGAATCTAAGGAAGTAAATGAATTTATTATATTTTGAGTATTTAAACCAATAATCGTACGATAAAGAAAGACCTACTAAATATATAAAAGTCAAAATAAAAATGTGTACAGTAATCCCTCGATTATCGCGGGTGTTGTTGCTCCAAAACACTCCGCGTTAGGTAAAAATTCGCGAAGCACTGTATATTTAAAAAAAATATTTTTATAACTTGTATATATTTATTTTATTATAAATGCAAAACAACACCTCAGATGAATCGACGGAAGCTTAAATAATAAACCGCGATAGGTGAACCGCGATATGACAGAACTGTATATGTAAAGTTCTGTAAATTACCGTATTGATGCTATTTAAGACACACAGCGAAGGCGCGTGGCTTAGTAGTAAGGACATTCGGATCACGATAGTCTGATCATGAGTTCGAATCCCAGACAAAGTGATCAAGTCGATTACATCGACCCCAGTGCGTAACTAGTACTTATTTAATCGATCCCGAAAGGATGAAAGGCAAAGTCGACCTCCGCGGAATTTGAACTCAGAACGTAAAGACAGACGAAATACCTATTTCTTTACTACACACAAGGGGCTAAACACAGAGGGGACAAACAAGGACTGACAAACGGATTAAGTCGATTATATCGACCTCAGTGCGTAACTGGTACTTAATTTATCGACCCCGAAAGGGTGAAAGGCAAAGTCGACCTCGGCGGAATTTGAACTCAGAACGTAGCGGTAGACGAAATACTGCTAGGCGTTTAACCTGGCGTTCTAACGTTTCTGCCAGCTCACCTCCCTTATTCGGGTGCATCTGATATACCTGTGAGTCTTTTAAGTCATTAAATACGACATATCATTAATTTAAATGCAAAAATTTGGAAGATATTGAATTTCAACATTCACACAAAGCTAGACTTTGCAGAAGAATAAAAACCAATTGCATAGACTCCAATAATGTAGACGTCTGGTGCCGGATATATCGAAATTAAGCGGAGAAAAGAAGACAAAATTCATTCCGATAGAATTTGAAATCAGTTTTGAACTTAGGAAAACGAAACGAAATATTTTGTACTTTTCTTTGAAAATCTCTAAAGAATAATTTCACGAAACGATAATACTTCGTTGTGTAGTAGCTATGAATGTGTATAGTTGTTACTGCTAATGGACTCTTCTAATCATAGTAATCGGTTTGTTCATCAGAAGCTTTCGGCTGCATCACCTATGCACTAGAAACAAAGAAACCATTTATCCTTTAGTCTTCTCGTTATACATGTGCTAAAGTAATATCTTGTTTGCGTGGGTGGTTGGATGCTCACAAAACGCTGAAATTTTCATTGCCTTCTTGTATGTAATTCAAAGAAAGATGTAAACAAATAATTTCCTGTTGATTTTTCCCATAATCACAGAAAGATGTGGAACCCTGTACCACGAATTAAAAGAAAACCCGGGTATTGTGTGTGGACTCTCTCGTCACTTCGACGAATGAAGGTCAACAAGAAACAGCTGCACAGTGATAAGACGGCGAGCTGGCAGAAAGGTTAGCACGCCGGGCGAAATGCTTAGCAGTATTTTGTCTGCCGTTACGTTCTGAGTTCAAATTCCGCCGAGGTCCACTTTGCTTTTCATCCTTTCGGGGTCGATTAAATAAGTACCAGTTACGCACTTGGGTCGATTTAATCGTCTTAATCCGTTTGTCCTTGTTTGTTCCCTCTGTGTTTAGCCCCTTGTGGGTAGTAAAGAAATAGGTATTCCTTCTGTCTTTACGTTCTGAGTTCAAATTCCGCCGAGGTCGACTTTATCTTTCATCCTTTCGGGGTCGATTAAATAAGTACCAGTTACGCACTGGGGTCGATGTAGTCGACTTAATCCGTTTGTCTGTCCTTGTTTGTCCCTTCTGTGTTTAGCCCCTTGTGGGTAGTAAAGAAATAAGAAACGGCTGCACAGTGTTCTGAAGAAAGTGAGAAGTTGTTGGAATCTAGGTTTGCTGAGCTCTCTGTACGATAAATGTTATAGTGAGCATGATTTGGGCAGAGTCAGTTCCACCCTTTTGTCCTTAAATGCCACGAGCCTAGCATTTGTATAGAATTACATTTATATTTATTTATATCTTCGGGACTCTGTTCCGTGTTTTACTAATTAACACATAGCTGGGACCCTGACATTTTCTGCTACTCCGGGTCAGAGTAGACATGGGAACTGTAGTAATTAAAAGGTAGTTCAACACTTCTCAAAATCCTGAAACTCCCGAACCAGGGCCCCAAAATCAGATGCAGTTTAAAAGCTTCACCAAAACATACTCAGATACACAATTATATCAAACATTAACGAAGCGCGAGTGGTGCTGACAATAGCGAAATATTTACATCTATATGACATATATGTGGAGGCGCAATGGCTCAGTGGTTAGGGCAGTGAACTTGCGGTCGGAGGATCGCGGTTTTGATTCCCAGACCGGGCGTTGTGTGTGTTTATTGAGCGAAAACACCTAAAAGCTCCACGAGGCTCCGACAGGGGGTGGTGGCGACCCCTGTTGTACTCTTTCGCTACAACTTTCTCTCACTCTCTCTTCCTGTTTCTTGAGTAACGCTGCGATGGACTGGCGTCCAGTCCAGCTGGGGGAAACATATACGCCACAGAAACCGGGAAACCGGGCCCATGAGCCTGGCTAGGCTTGAAAAGGGCGAGAAAAAAAAAAGAAAAAAATATGACACATATACAACAACCACCAGTAAAACATTTCATCGAATAAGTGAAGTGAAATACAACAACCTGGCTAAGAAGCTAGTCTGCCACTAATTTGACGTGATGCGATCTTCCAACAGCAATTGCACTATGTTTAATTGCGTCTCTGATTTATTTAAATTCTAAAGAATAGTGTTTCCATATGTTAACTGATGTACAACATCGTGCATCTACTCAGTGATTCATTTATCACTACTTCAACAAACATATTGAGGATTGTATTTCACTGATGAGGCCAGAAAAATTCCCGAAACCAGTAGCATAGGTAGTGGATGAGATGGGGGGGGGGGCGCTGGAGGGCTGTGTGCCCCGAGAGACGCTTTTACGGGGCGGTACTGTTGGGTCTACTGCATAGGAGAAGTGGAGGCGGAGATGAAATGCTCAAGGGCTTCTCCTGGCGGTACACTTCAAGAACGGCACTGCTCGAATTTGTAGTTTTCTAACCAGAAGAAGAAATAAAAATAACATTTCATTTTTCCCTAGAGATTTATACTGCATAGATTAAACACGCCGGTATCAAATTTTGGCACAAAGCCAGTAATTTCGCGGGAGGGATGAGTCAATTACATCGACCCCCAAGTGTTCCACTGGCACTTATTTTATCGACCCCGAAAGGATGAAAGGCAAAGTCGGTCCCCGGTAGCATTTGAACTCAGAATGTTAAGTCGGAAGAAATGCCGTAAGCATTTTTATCCAGTGTGGTAACGATTGTAGCAGCTCGCCATAGACTAAACTTTAAATTTCACATACTAAATTTACATTATGTAGATTAGAAATACAATCATCAATATGTTTGTTGAAGTAGTGATAAATCGAGATGGTGACTGCACTCCAGAAATAAGGCGGCGGATAGTACTAGGCAGAGAGGCAATGGTCAGCATGAGCAGGGTCTGGAAGAGTAGAGACATCAGACACGCTACCAAATGCAGATTGGTGAATGCAATTGTCTTCCCAAATGCAACATATGGATGCGAGACCTGGACACTCAAGAAAGCTGACCAGAAGAGAATTAATGCATTCGAGCTTTGGTGTTGGAGAAGACTTTTGCGGATTCCATGGACAGCGCGGCTCACCAATGGAGAAGTTCTTAAGCTGATCAGGCCGAAAATGTCGCTAGAAGCTAGGATCACCAAGCATAGATTGGCATATTTCGGTCATATTATGCGGAGAAAATCCCTGGAGAAGGACATCATGCTCGGAATGGTCAGTGGCAAGAGAGGAAGAGGCCGACCAAGAACCCGCTGGCTTGACACCATCAAGAGTGATGCCGGAATGACATAGCCAATCTGAAAGAAGCGGCCCAGGATAGAACTGACTGGAGGACACTGATCCAACGAGTGACCGAGAGTCAACTTCGACTGAGCGGATAGAGAGAGAGAGAGATTAGCAGTGGTGATGGGTTAATATTCCACTAATGAATAAATAAATGTTCCTTCTGGAGCCATGCCAAGCTGATAAGGGCCGGTTTCCCGGTTTCAGTGGCGTATAAAATCCCCACCTGGTCGGGACGCCGGTCCGTAGCAGCGTTACTCATTTTTGCCAGCTGAGTGGACTGGAGCAACGTGAGAATGAAGTGTTTGGCTCAAGAACAAAACGCACCGCCCAGTCCAGGAATCGAAACTACAACCTTACGATCATGAGTTCAACACCCTAACCACTAAGCCACGCGCCTCCACATTCCACTAATAATTGACAACAAAAACACAACCAAATGAATAACGGAATTATCATGTTACCTGTGAAAAATGTTTGCTGCTTCTTGAGACGATGTTTGCATTGATTTCACCTTCTGAAGTTTTGTTATCAGGTTCCATCAGAGATTTGATGTGATTTAACTGGAAATAAAAACAACGAATATATACATACATTTATATTGTGTATATATTGTGTATATATATTTTATGTATAAAATATACCTACACAAATATATGTATGTGTGTGTGCATATATATATATAAAGTTAATCCAAACAAAAAAGCACAAAAAAAACAACACGAGAACGTGGAACAAATATAGTATTATTGGACGCTCAGGAAAGAAGGGAAGAAGGAGGGTTTAACGTTTCGAGCGGAGCTCTTCGTCGGAAACATAGGAGAAGGAAAGATCCAGAGAAGGGAAGACAGAGGAAAAAAATCGCCAACGGTACACACGAGGTCACATTTTGTATGTATATATATATACATACATATATATGTGCATGCATATACATACAGATATAAATAAATATAAATATGTATATATACACATCTCTGTGCATGTATCCATGTGCATATGTGTATGTTTATGTATGTGTGTGTGTGTATGTATGTGTGTATCTATGTGTGTCTGTGTGCCTGTAGTTAGAGATGTCTATCAATAATTCTTACCTGGTATAAAAGATCTTCTATCTTGCGACTGTCTTTTAGCAATCTCTGTCGCTGTTCCGTCAACTGACGCACCAATTCATTTTTCTCTATCAACCAGTTCTGTTGGTCTTTAACGGTTGTGTCTTCTAAATCCTGGTATTTGATTTTCAATTCGTCTAATTGTCTTCCGCTTGATTCCAGCTTAAAAAAAAACATTAAGAAAATATAGTGATTGGGACTTTTAAAAAGGAATGCATACAAAAAAGTTTATCGAAAATAAAATGACAATAGGCTAACGAGGGGCCTTTAGAGGGTCACTGGACTTGCTAGACACAACACCAAATCCTCCTCAAATTGTACCCGGCAATGCTAAAACAGACCGATAGAATAAGTGCCAGACTTTAAAAAAGCCCTGGGACTGATTCGTTCGGTGCTGAAGTCTAATTACTGAAACAAGTAAAAGATAAAAAATAGGAGTGATTACAATCTACTAATTTCACTTCACTTTCACCTAGAGATACCAATATACACCTACAGCTACAATAGTCACACCATCATCAATTTCTGGGCATTATTGACTCCTGTTCTAGGATTCAAAGAGCTCGTTGCCCGGTTTCCATGGCTTATAAGAAACCGAGGTTTCCCCTAAACAGCACGTTACAGGGTTACTCATTTACAGCCGAGTGTGCTGGAGAAATGTAAAATGAAGTGTCTTGTTCAAGAACATTAAGCACCGCGCAGTCGTGGTATCGAAACCACGATATTGCGATTGTGTATACTTAACCACTAGGCCACGCGCATTCACAGCAATTATAAATAATTACTTCAAATTTTTTCCACAGGGGCAGCTTGGAGGAGGTGAGAATGAATTGATTACATCGATCCCCAGTGTTCAACTGCTACTTAATTTATCGACCCCGAAAGGATGAAAGGCAAAGTCAACCTCGGCGGAGTTTGAACTCAGAACGTAAAGACAGACGAAATACCTATTTCTTTACTACACACAAGGGGCTAAATACAGAGGGGACAAACAAGGACAGACAAACGGATTAAGTCGATTACATCGACCCCAGTGCGTAACTGGTACTTATTTAATCGACCGGGAAAGGAGGAAAGGCAAAGTCGACCTCGACGGAATTTGAACTCAGAACGTAACGGCAGACGAAATACCTATTTCTTTACTACCCAGAAGGGGCTAAACACTGAGAGGATAAACAAGGACACACAAACGGATTAAGTCGATTACATCGACCCCAGTGCATAACTGGTACTTAATCTATCGACCCCGAAAGGATGAAAGGCAAAGTCGACCTCGGAGGAACTTGAACTCAGAACACATCGGCAGACGAAATACCTATTTCTATTTCTTTACTACTCACAAGGGGCTAAACACAGAGAGGACAAACAAGGACAGACAAACGGATTAAGTCGATTATATCGACTGCAGTGCGTAACTGGTACTTAATTTATCGATTCCGAAAGAATGAAAGGCAAAGTCGACCACGGCGGAATTTGAACTCAGAACGTAACGGCAGACGAAATACCGCTAAGCATTTCGCCCGGCGTGCTAACGTCTCTGCCAGCTCGCCACCTTAAACAACACTTATAAACGATATATAAGTCTTATGAATACCGCAGCTAATTTCTTCTCAAGTTCTATCTTTTTCTTCTCCCACGTATCTCTTTCGCTTTCCAGACGATTCATGAGTTGTTTCCTTTCTTTAGAATAAGCTTCGTCACGAGTTTTCAACTGTTGTTGCAAGTCCATGGCCAAGTTATGAGCTTCCGTCAATAACCTTTTCTGTTCGGAACGTTCTTTCTCCCAGACTTTTTTCGACATCATTTCGCCTTCACTGCTTTTCGATATGGTGGCCATTTGGTTTTCAAGCTGGGGGGAGAGAGAGAGAAAAAAAAAACAAGCAATGTTATTATAGTTGACAGGTACTGCGATAATTCTGTGTTTGTATGCGTTGTTTGTGTGTGTGTGTGTGTGTGTGTGTGTGTGTGTGTGTATGTATATATATATATATATATATATATATATATATATATATATATATATATATATATTATATATATATATATTATATATACAGGGTAAATGTTTTTTAATTTTCTCCTGGTTTACGGAATTGATGTTATTTTGCGGTTAAAGCTTTTGGCTGTTATTTCTAGTGGGTGAATGGCCTATTATGGCCGTTCCTTGATTGTGATATATATATATATATATATATATATATATATATATATATGCATGCATGTGTATATATGTGTGTGTCTGTTGTGTGTGTGTATGTGTGTGTACGTAGTACGTATATGTATGGCTTAAAGAACAACCAGAAAACAAAAAGGTTTCATTTTATATATTTCTGTGCGATCGGTTCAGTAACGTCGTTTCTTCGTTAGCATATCTATCTATCTATGAATATAAGTACACATACATACATACATACATACATACATACATACATACATACATACATACATACATACATGCATACATACATACATACATACATACATACATACATACATACATACATACATACATACATACATACATACATACATACATACATACATACATACATACATACATACATATATTTATGAGGATGTAACGTATGTGTCGGTGGGTGCATACATATATGCATGTGTACTATAGGTGTGTGTATGTGTGTGTGTGTGTGTTTAAGGAACACAATTACTTTGACATATGGTTATCTGTATTTGGATTGATGAAATATTTTCAAAATACTTTTCAATATAAGAATTTCTTTATTTGCCTCAAGGTTAATGATGATGATGATAATATTAGGCACTGGCTCCCATGGCTTCTGATCTTAACTGATTGAAAGTTTTACCATGAACACAAATAATATATATATATAAGTATGTATGTATGTAGGTATATATGTATGTATGTATTAATTGTTAATATATATATTAATTGTTAATTTTGTTAGCGAAACGAAACAATTGTAGATGAATATAAATTAATAAAAAAATTATTTTGTATCCATTAGATCTCTCTGTTTTCTAACTTAATAATATATATAGACATAGATATACATACATACATACACACATACATACATACACACATACATACATACATACATATGTGTGTGTGTGTGTGTGTGTGTGTGTGCGTGTGTGTGTGTGTGCTAAAAATATAAATAAATTCTAATATTTAAACAGAGGATAATAAAAATGGTGTTTATTTACTTGATTCTTCTCACTCAGTACACTTGAATAATTTATTTCCAAGGCAGATTTTTCCGTTGCAAACTTATTGGCTTGTTCCAGGAGCTTGCGCTCTTGATCTTCAATTTTCATTCGTAATTTCTCTACTTCACTTTTCAGCTGGTTAGCCTCGTTTTGCCCCTTCTCAGCCTGCAAAGAGAAAATAATAGGACATGTATAGGCGCAGGAGTGGCTGTGTGGTAAGTGGCTTGCTAACCAACCACATGGTTCTGGGTTCAGTCCCACTGCGTGGCATCTTGGGCGAGAGTCTTCTACTATAGCCTCGGGCCGACCAATGCCTTGTGAGTGGATTTGGTAGACGGAAACTGAAAGAAGCCTGTCGTATATATATATATATATATATGTATGTGTGTGTATGTGTTTGTGTGTCTGTGTTTGACCCCCTAGCATTGCTTGACAACCGATGCTGGTGTGTTTACGTCCCCGTCACTTAGCGGTTCGGCAAAAGAGACCGATAGAATAAGTACTGGGCTTACAAAGAATAAGTCCCGGGGTCGAATTGCTCGACTAAAGGCGGTGCTCCAGCATGGCCGCAGTCAAATGACTGAAACAAGTAAAAGAGTAAAAGAGTAAAAAGAGAGAACGTTTTATAATATTTTAATTTTTAATGAATTCAACATATTTTCTGGAGGAGAACATACAATTGATTTATTACGTTTATATTTAGATTTTTACTTGCATTGTATTGTTGAAGCTAAAATGAACTTTGTAACTTTAGAAAGAACGTTAGCAAATGGACTTCAGAGAGAAACTTTGCAATATAGAGACAAAATACCGCGTAGCATTTCGTCCGGAATGCTAACGTTTCTTATTTCTTTATTGCCCACAAGGGGCTAAACACAGAGGGGACAAACAAGGACGCACAAAGGGATTAAGTCGATTATATCGACCCCAGTGCGTAACTGGTACTTATTTAATTGACCCCGAAAGGATGAAAGGCAAAGTCGACCTCGTCGGAATTTGAACTCAGAACGTAACGGCAGACGAAATACCTATTTCTTTACTACCCACAAGGGGCTAAACACAGAGAGGACAAACAAGGACACACAAACGGATTAAGTCGATTACATCGACCCTAGTACGTAACTGGTACTTATTTAATCGACCCCGAAAGGATGAAAGGCAAAGTCGACCTCGGCGAAATTTGAACTCAGAACGTAACGGCAGACGAAATACCTATTTCTTTACTACCCACAAGGGGCTAAACACAGAGAGGACAAACAAGGACACACAAACGGATTAAGTCGATTACATCGACCCCAGTACGTAACTGGTACTTATTTAATCGACCCCGAAAGGATGAAAGGCAAAGTCGACCTCGCCGAAATTTGAACTCAGAACGTAACGGCAGGCGAAATACTGCTAAGCAGCTAATTGCCTTTGACTTGTACATCAGGAAGACGGAGAAACAGACACACAGACAGACACAGACAGATAGGCATAGATAAATAGATAGACAAAAGTGGGGTAGAATGAGAGGATGAAAGAAAGACATGACGGCACTTTGCTAATTGTTGTATGTTAAGGTCAGTGGAGGCGCAATGGCCCAGTGGTTAGGGCAGCGGACTTGCGGTCGTAGGATCGCGGTTTCGATTGTGAGTGTTTATTGAGCGAAAACACCTAAATGGTGGTGATCCCTGCTGTACTCTTTCGCCACAACTTTCTCTCACTTTTACTTCCTATTTCTGTTGTACCTGTATTTCAAAGGGCCGGCCTTGTCACTCTCTGTGTCACGCTGAATATCCCCGAGAACTACGTTAAGGGTACACGTGTCTGTGGAGTGCTCAGCCACTTACACGTTAATTTCACGAGCAGGCTGTTCCGTTGATTCGGATCAACCGGAATCCTCGTCGTCGTAACCGACGGAGTGCTTCCATGTTAAGGTAAAAAACCATTTCCTTCAAAAATTCTTTGTCGTAAAAACAATGCTGCAATAATGGGGTCAAGTTAACTAAATTTCTTGCAGGAAAAAAACACGCGTTGAATAAGAAAAAAAACTTAAAAGGTGCAAAATTCCATTTGGCCAATCACGTTTGTTAAGTTATATTGATACATATATATAAAACATAGACATAATATATACGATATAATATTTATTTCTATACTACCCAGAAGGGGCTAAACACAGCGGGGACAAACAAGGACAGACAAACGGATTAAGTCGATTAAGTGCGTAACTGTTACTTAATTTATTGACCCCGAAAGGATGAAAGGCAAAGTCGACCGCGGCAGAATTTGAACTCAGAACTACCGCTAAGCATTTCGCCCGGCGTGCTAATGTTTCTGCCAGCTCGCCGCCTTGTTATACGATATAATATTATACATACACACACATATGCACGCTTGCACGAAAACCCACACACGCCCTCATCGGCAGATAAGTGTCTCCTGTATCAAATGCAATGAAAATTACCGAACAACGACCCATTGTAGATTAACACAAAGCTTTTTACTATTTAACTTGTTGAAACTACATTAAACAAGGAAATAATTAAATCCTCTTGCCTCAACATACGTACCTCTGTAGCTTGGTTTTCAAACTTTTCTTTGTCAGTTTGCCAACGGCTTCTATCTTGGGTATACTTGTCTTTAAGATTAAACATACCACGCTGTACACCTCGTATAATCTCTTGCTGGAGTTCCCGTTCTTTAGCTACACGTTCCGAATTAATCAGCAACTGATTGTAATCTCGCTGTAACTTTTCAATCTTGGTCTCATAACGAACTTTCATAGCCAACTGTTCGGCTTTTCTCACTCTCTCCTCCTGCTGCAGTTGAAACGCCAACGTTGCCTGTGAAAGGTAATGAAAAGTATAAATATGTATATATATATGTGTGTATGTATGTATGTATGTATGTATGTATGTATGTATGTATGTATGTATGTATGTATGTATGTATGTATGTATGTACGTATCAGTCGGGCATGCGGAAGAGAGTGTAATTCGGCAGGAGGACTTAAACGACATGCAAAGGTACATGAAGCCCAGTTACAACTACAGCCGGCTATTACCAGTAAAGTTGCCAATTTTGTACAAAACATTGTAGATCTTTAGCTGGGCTAAAAAGTCACATTCGATCACAGCACCAGTAACAGTTAAGCTTCGTGCAATGGCCATACTCGATAACGAGGGGGAAGCCATAATGTATGTATGTATGTATGTTTGTATGTATGTATGTATGTATGTATGTATGTATGTATGTATGTATGAATGTATGAATGTATGCATGTATGCATGTATTTATGTATGTATGCATGCATGAATGTATGTATGTGTGTATGTATGTATGCATGAATGCATGAATGCATGAATGCATGTATGTATGTATGTATGTATGTATGTATGTATGTATGTATGTATGTATGTATGCATGCATGTATGTAGTCATTATTCAGCTTATTTCAAGATTTCTTGCCAATAGAGAAAGAGCCGGTTTCTAACCTAGATCCAAGGCTCCTACATCGAAATTTCGACATCAACAACAAGGTATTTTTGTTTGCATGTATGTACGTATATGTGTAGATTTGTATGTTTTGCTTTATGTATATATTCTCATGCATATAGTTGCATATCAAGACATGTTCATATATATTTAAATGATAAACTTCTGGAAAGTTTTACAGATTTTTACAGTTCCAGTGATGGATTTGATCTGTAGTCTTTGAATTAGCTTTCTCTTTTCTGGTTTTGAGAAGCCTAATTTCTCAAGATCGTTAAACGTACAGACTGATATGCAAGCGTATTTTATATGAGTTTCAAAAGAAGGTTGTTGATTCAACGATTCAGCTACAATTCAATATTTTTTAAGGCAACACATGGTATTTACAGAAGAAAAAATCACAATATGTAATAAAAACATCTTCAATTCTTATTGGTTTTCTTTAAAATCTTAATCAGATAATAAATTTGAAAATATAAAATCAACAATTTTGTTTCCATCCAAGGCTTTTTATAACAATATTCCACAAGCTGTAATTTAGAGCATTATCCGTTATAAGGATTTTAATTATTTTAACAATTTAATTCCTACAATGTAAAGGCCAAAGACAGAATCTCTAACTCGTATAGTTTTCTCTTCTGGTTCTCTGATTCTACGAGTAGAAATCACTCTCAATCCCTGCTCTTTCGTATTAAAAGGATAGGTTAGTTACATTAACTAATTTCGACTGGATTGTTATGGTTGGAATGCTTTTGATCATAAACTTAGTTGATCAATGCTAACTTGGGGCTAACAAGTTCAATGGCACTCTTTTAGTCACAGGTCATCGAAGTATAATCAATAGGTGTATTTTTACAAATCAAGAAAATGACAAGTTGGGTGGTAGCCCCGCCTAGGACGTTGTCTTTTTAACACCAGCACCTTCACCACTACCTATTTCTTTACTACCCACAAGGGGCTAAACATAGAGGGGACAAACAAGTACAGACAAACGGATTAAGTCGATTACATCAACCCCAGTACGTCACTGGTACTTAATTTATCGACCCCAAAAGGATGAAAGGTAAAGTCGACCTCGGCGGAATTTGAACTCAGAACGCAGCGGCGGACGAAATACCACAAAGCATTTCGCCCGGCGTGCTAACGTTTCTGCCATTTCGCCGCCTTCACCACTACCATCACCATCACAAGTACCACCACTACCATTATCACCACAACCACCACTACCGCCACCACCATCTAGTTATTGTTTGCTTTTAGTAAAGTTTACTT
>NC_042999.1:13514117-13516617 GCF_006345805.1 Octopus sinensis | reverse complement strand
TTCCACCAGTATTCCTTTTTATTATGAGTGGCTATGGCCTCTACCATATTGTGGGTTTTTATTTCTTTGTCCTCAGGATTATCCTTCCGACGGATTTCATTATAGAGTATCCTAAATCCAACGTCCTGTCTCATCGGTGGATAATATTGTGAATGTATGCATGTATGTATGTATGTATGTATGTATGTATGTATGTATGTATGTATGTATGTATGCATGTATGTATGTATGCATGTATGCATGTATGTATGTATGTATGTATGTATGTATGTATGTATGCATGTATGCATGTATGTATGTATGTATGTATGTATGTATGTATGTATCCATGTATGTATGTATGCATGTATGCATGTATGCATGTATGTATGTATGTATGTATGTATGTATGTATGCATGTGTACATCAGAGTATTCTGTGTTCTAACTCAATAACCACTTTTAGGCAGCGATAAACATACCCTTTTGGTACTAACTCTGCCTCTTCCCCTCTCTCTCTCTCTATATATATATATATATTTACATACATACACACACACACACACACACACACAAAACACACATATATATATATATATATATATGTACACCCCCCATAGATCGTTAGCCACTAAACTTTTTTTATATTTTCTCTCCCTGTTTATTTCTGTGTTCCTTTCTGTCGAAGAGCGTAGGCTCGAAACGTTAAAGACTTTCTCACTTCCCGAGCGTTAAACTAATACATTTGTTTGTTGTTTACACACCCGTCTCCGTCTTTTGTTTTTTCTTGGGTGGGAGGGGGGGATTCTCACTACACACACGCACGCACACACACACACACACACACACACGCACGCACACACACACACACACACACACACGCACGCACACACACACACCACACACACACACACACACACACACACACACACATATATATATATATATACGAAAGTAGATTATGGATAATTAAATTATAACAGTTATTATAGTCCACTCTGCATTGTTGTGCATTCAAGATACGTTATATATATATATATATAATATATATATATTATATATATACACACAGAAGGAAAGAGAAAGAGAGAAATTAACCCTGAAGATGCGGTGCCTGCTTTTTATGTTTACTGTTTACAAAATAAAAAAATACGACTAATGTATTGAATTTTTCTGATGACTTAATTTCTTTAAACTATTCGTTTCTACGGTTGAGGCGGTTACATAACACTTTGTGTTGTTACGGCTATTTCACCGCAATTTAGGACCTCATTTTATGCTACACTAAACATTATCATTTGTTCTACACCACTAGAAACGATTTTGACTGTCGATAAAGCCAAAAGGATGAAAGGAAGTATTTACATACGATATTACATAAAATGAAAAAAATCTATTATCCATACCATAACAAATAGCCAGAACTTAAGTTCAAAAGCTACCGGACGTTAATGAACTGCCAAGGCTAATTGGCAGTTTTGTATAGATAGACATAGATTTTGTATACGGAGGAAAACAACATATTTAGATGTAAAAGGTGGAAACACATCTCTTAGTTAAAACTGCTGTTTTAGTAAGTTATTTTCGGCCAAGGTTTATCGTCTTAAATGAAGCTTTGTTCGCTGGTTACTACTGTTGTAGTGCTTCTGCACCAATTTATATGTTTTTGTAACCTTTCAGAATAGGTTCTTGTCCTATTTTCGCTGCTGTCGGAGGTTTTTGGTAAAGAAGAACAGATTTTAAGGATACACATCTTGCATCCCCCCGCCCCACAACTCATTCCTTCTATTTATCGACCCATTCAACCATTTTCGTCGCCCACTATTCCTGGAAGACGCGTGGTGGGTAGAGTTCTTAGGCACCTTCTCCATATAGGGTCCTATAAGAAGTAACCGCCATTATACTCTACAGCTGGGTTCTCAACCGTGACCAGCTGAAACTATGCTTATTATCGATCCATCTCGTTCATGGTCTATCTCTAACTTTAGGGTTTATCTGTAAGTCTCTTGCCAGTTGGGTCGCTCTGCAAAAGCCGTCTGGTGATTCTTTTTTTGCGACATTTCAACTACCGTCTTTATTTATTGTACATAATAATTTAAAAGTAAAGAAACAGTTAAATATGATTCAATAAACCATTAGAAAACTCAGTCATTTTAACACAAACTTTGCTCATTCGACCATTTCAAACTTAGTTCGTTTGGGAAATGATTTTCTCCGTAACATATTCTTCCCTTTTCCACTTATTACTTCATTAGTTTAGAAGTTGTTCTTGCCCTGATACGAATATCTTTGAGGCTGAATGGAATGGAGTAACGTGAAATAAAGTGTCTTGCTCAAGGACACAACGCACCACCGGGAATATTGAGCTCACGGCTTTACGATCGTGAGCCGAAAACCCCTAACCACTAAGCCACGAAGACTCCTTGTATAATATAGTGACATTATCCAATGTGCTTATTGCTCCTCCTTAGTGGGACGTGATTTTAGGGAAATTTGGCAGCCATTTCTAGCAGTCGTCGTTA
>NC_042999.1:13509117-13511617 GCF_006345805.1 Octopus sinensis | reverse complement strand
TGCGGTAGTGTGTGTGACACTTCGATACATTACGTTCTCCTCGTCTTTCTTGCCTCTCACAATTTCTTTCTTTGAGTCATCTTCTCTTGTTCTCTCCATTCTATGCTCTTATCAGCTACTTTGATTATATCAGAAAATGCTTGTTAGCTTGTTTGTTTTTTCCCCTTCTGTCTGATGCGTAAACACTACAGTTCTTTCTAAAGATCGTGATATTCACCTCAATTCTTCGCCACCACATTCTCTTTCTCTTTCTCTCTCACTCATAGAACTTAGGTTATCTCCTTGAATAGCATCCTTCTTCCTCGAATATTATTTCTTTTTCTTTTTTCTTTCTCTAGCACTTTTCCCGCTTACACGTTTTCAGTTTTTCACTCAGTCACTTCCATTTTTTCCCTCATTTTCTCTGTTACAAACTCACACTTTGTGGCCCTGGTCATAGGTGCAGGAGTGGCTGTGTGGTAAGTAGCTTGCTTATGAACCACATGGTTCCGGGTTCAGTCCCACTGTGTGGCACTTTGGGCAAGTGTCTTCTACTCTAGCCTCGAGCTGACCAAAGCCATTTGAGAGGATTTGGTAGACAGAAACTACCGTTGCACACACACACACACACACACACACACACACACACACACACACACACACATATATATATATGACAGGCTTCCTTCAGTTTCTGTGTGCGTGTCTGTGTGTTTTATGGGCGTGTGATTGTCTTTGGGCCTGTGTTTTCTCGCTACCACTACTTGACAACCGCTGTTGGTGTGTTTACGTCCCCTTAACTTAGCGGTTCGGCAAAAGGAAATGAGGAAATATGTACCAGGATTAAAAAGTAAAAGTACTGGGTTCAACTAAAATTCCTCAAGGCGGTGCCCCAGCATGGCCGCAGTCTAATGACTGAAACGTGTAAAGGATGAAAAGATAAAAAAAGGTTACTGTAGGCGCCAGTAAACCCAACGGATATCATGTTACATCGATGTCTAAGCTTGTGGAAAAGAAGAAAAAATAAAATTGAAAATCCCCTTAGCCATCGTATCTCGTTACGTCATCAGTTTATTTATTTACTCGTTTGCGTGAGTGTATATGTGTGATGCAACTGGTTTTTGCGAAGTTACTGAAACTATGTCGGAACCTCTAAAACAATGGCCCTCAACCAGGGTCCCTAAAAACCCTTGGTGGTCCATCTAAGATTTTATTGTTAAAGATTTATGAGCAATACATTGACCATACTTCTATAATGCACAAAGAATTTTAACAATTTTTCAAAATTAATTCCCAATAATATTTATTCTTTTACTCTTTTATATCGACTGCAGGACTTATTCTTTGTAGGCCTAGTACTTATTCTATCGGTATGTATATATATATATATATTATATATATATATATATATATATATATGTATGTGGGTGTGTGTGTCTATCTATCTATCAGTTTCCGTCTCACAAATCCACTCACAAGGCTTTGGTCGGTCCGAAGCTATAGTAGAAGACACCTTCCCAAGGTGCTATGCAGTGAGACTGAACTCGAAACCATGTGGTTGGGAAGCAAGCTTCTTCTTTTTAAGATAGGGGTCCAGTAGAACAAAATAAGAATCAAAGTAGACCGTATGCAAAAAATGGTCGAGAACTCCATTTATTCATGTGTTTAATCTCTTTTCCAGACACCACCATCATTCTGCAATGATCGTCTTCCATTTCTTAACCCGCCGCTATTTTTTTTCTTGTTTCCACCCCCTCACCACCACTCTTGTTCTGTAGTTTTCATTCGAAAACACACTCACACACATACACATTCTTACACAAGCATATATTTACATTGGTCAAAGAACTGGAGTCACGCAGTCACCTTCATTGGCTTACAGCTGTTTCGGCTGTAGGGAAGCGTGCACCTCAAACTGAGTACCTGTGAGTGGTTAGGATATTCGATTCATGATCACAAGGTCGTGAGTTCGATTCTTGGTAGCGCGTTGTGCTCTTGAGCAAGACAATATTTCACGTCACTCCAGTCCACTCAGCGGGGGAAAATGAGTAGGCTGAATAGGTCCACGGTGTGCTGCATGTCAGGTGTCGAAGTGATAGCAGAGCAGCGTGAGATGAAGTGTTTTGCTCAAGAACACAGCGCATCACCCAGTATAGGATTTGAAATCACGATCTAGGGACCGTAAGTACTACACCTTAGCCACTAAACCATGCACCTTCACTACAAATGCATATATATATAGTTAATCCAAACAAGAAAGCACAAAAAAACACAACAACGCGAGGACGTGGAACAAATATAGTATTATTGGACGCTCAGGGAAGAAGGAAAGAAGGAGGGTTTAACATTTCGAGCGGAGCTCTTCGTCGAAAACATAGGAGAAGGAAAGATCCAGAGAAGGGAAACCAGAGGAAAAAAATCGCCAACGATACACACGAAGTCACATTTTGAAATAATAATAATAATAATAATAATAATAATAATAATAATGATAATAATAATAATAATAATAATGATAATA
>NC_042999.1:13491617-13504117 GCF_006345805.1 Octopus sinensis | reverse complement strand
CGAGGGTTTCGTGCGTTAGCATTTATCAAACGCACGAAGCTCTGAGCCCTTGAGTCACTTCGTTGTTTCTGTGTGTGAGTATGTGTATGTGTGTATATATGTATACATATATACATACATATATACATATGCATACATACATACGTACATACATACATATATACATACACACACATATATATATGTGTGTGTGTGTATGTGTGTATCTTTGTGTTTATCCACTCCTCACCGTTTGATAACCGGTGCTGAATTGTTTACATCCCGCAGCTTAGCTGTTCGACGAAGAAACCGACAGAATAAGCAATAGGTACTAGTGTCGATTCGTTCGACCAAAACCCTTCAAGGTCTTAAAAGTCCGATGACTGAAACAATTACAACTAAAGATAACATGCAAGTAAATATACTATTAACTTATTTAAAATTTAGATTGTCATATCTGAAAAAATTTGAATAATAATAGAATTTAAGCCTTCTTGGTTGTACCTAATCCACCACAACACACCAGCATTTTTATATGGACCACTAGCAGTTCTTCATTGGTGTAGCAGTTGAAAGATTCATGATATTGTTCATGTCAACAATATTCTAATAAAGTGGAATTTGTTGGTTAAAACAGTAAGGCAATGAACAGGTAAGAAACGAAGTTTCGTACTTAAGTCCGTACATCTATGCCGACGACACAAAATTAATCTACAGAAGGACCTATATGCCATACTTAAATGGGCTGAAGAAAAGAACATTCAATTCAATGAAGGAAAACTCCAAGCCCTCTGCCATCAGCCAAATTATGCTAAACATGCCACAGCAAAGGTACTTTTGACTAAAAGGAGCGGCGATCTCAGAATCAAGTACAGTCTAGGATCTACGGACTGATACGAGCAACAAAGCTTCGTTTTGATGGCGGCAATGTGCAGGCCAAAGGCTGGATGTATATTTAAAAATTTCAGAACAGGGGACCGGGAAACTATGCTGGTTCTATGGAAAATGTTTTCCCTCAGCCGTCTGTACTACTGTTCTCAACTGTGGTCACTCCGCAGTATCAAATTGATAGCGGAACTGGTGGCAGTTCAGCGGTGCTACACCAGGAAGACTGCATCGATGGAACAACAGAAATACTGGGAGAGACTGAAAGAGTTGCGACTCTTCTCCTTGGAGCATAGACGATATATATACACACATACATACACACACACACACACATATATATGTGTATATATATATATACATTATATATATATATATATATATATATATATATATTCCTTTTTCTCTCCTTTTTTTCTCTCCTTGTTTTTTCTGTGTACCTTTCTGTAGAAGAGCGTAGGCTCGAAACGTATATAAAAGACTTGTTCTATTCCTGAGAGTTATACTAATACATCTGTTTGTTTTCTACAGGACCTGTCTTCGTTTTTTGTTTTTTTCGTAAACTCTCCCTATATATATATATATATATATATATATATATATACATATACATTTACATGCATACACACATATATATATATATATAATATATATATATATATATATATATATATATATATACAGAAAGAGAGAGAAGAGAGAGAGGTATGCAGTGATATACATATAGAAGATCCTGGAGAGGTTGGTCCCAAACTTTGGCATCAAGAACTATGCCAGCACCCGAACTGGACGTTACTGCACTGTTCCATTGGTCCCAGGTTTACCGAGTGAGAACCGTATACTGCAATAGCTTAGGGCTCAAGGACCTACGACTATTTAATGTCTTGTCAAAGCATCCAATGAGGCAGTGGTAGATGTTTCAGAGAAACAACCTGACTTTCCAGATGAGCCTACTTTACACCAAGAAGCTTGAAAGAGAGCAGCAATATCGAACTCCCTCTTACACCAAGAAAGAGCCAATTACAAAAAGAGGATAATACTAGCGGTGCTCCAGCATGGCCACAGCCTTTGGGCTGAAGCACATAAAAGAATAAAAGAATATGATATTAAATTTTCCATAAATCTGGTAAATGTGAGTCCACTTTCACTTAACGTATATTTGTATCCAAAGCTTTTAGAGTTGCGAAAATCAAATAGCTAAATAAAGTATTTGACAAGTTACTCATAGATCGTGAATTTGAATACTTTGTAGGCGTTTTGGTACGTCGTTCCTAAGCAGAATACGTTTATCTACATTGCTTTAGTACTTTGAGCTGTCAGGTACTGTACTATTGCAGTCTAACTTGCGATAGACTGACGAGATGTAATTTAATTCTTGTTCGCTTAAAACCATGAAACGAGAGCTAAGTACTAATTTAAAACACCCCCAGAAGTTTTGCAGACGTTATTATTATTATTATTATTATTATTATTATTATTATTATTATTATTATTATTATTATCATTAACGGCTTACGTATTACGTATCATTGTTACTCGATTTTCTTCTGTCTGTCGACTCTCAATAAAGACCTAAGAAAGGCGTTATTTTTATGAGTAAGTACGGTATCCAACGAAAGTAGTTTTCGTAAGAGGAATATACATACATATATACATCTATCTATCTATCTATCTATCTATCTATCTATCTATCTATCTATCTATCTATCTATCTATCTATCTATCTATCTATCTATCTATCTATCTATCTATCTGTCTCTATATATACATGCATAAATACAAGTGGCGTGTATACGTATGTATGTGTGTGTATACATTCATACAAATATATATATATATACTTTGATACTTTGATACTTTGATAGGTTTCGGCCATTATTGGCCCAGGCCATGTCTAACTTAATAGCACCACCTGGTGAAGTCTTTCAAGTCAGAATTTGGGCACTATGGCCCACTCAAGTAGAGAGTTATTGTTTACAGAGACATATCCGGGTGTAGGGGGTTTATCCGGGATTTCTTGAAGGAATCTGTCCAAAGACTTCTTGAACCCTATAGGGTCAGTTCTGTTTAATGTGTTTTGGTGTAATGTTAAAGAGAGCGGGGCCAATTGAGGTGAAATAATTGTGCCGTATTGTTGTTATGAGATGAGAGTGCGATTTTTGTTTTAGGCGGATGGCACGGGGCCAAGCCTTGGATGTACCTTAAAGGTGATGCCAACATCATTTGGGCAATGCTGATGGAATATTTTCCACATCATGCAGATGATGTAGCGCTCACGACGACGTTGGAGAGAATAGAGTTTTAGCTTTTTAGCCGATCCCAATAGTCGAGGCCTGTCATGCCATCTATCTTTTTTGTGATTGCCCTTTGAGGTGCTTCAACTTTTTGATACCTTGTATTGTGTGGGGAGACCACAGTGGACAACAGTATTCAAGGTGGGGTCGGGCAAAAGTGGAGAAGAGAAGGATAATGGTGTGGATATCTCTCGACTGGAAAGTTCTGAGAATCCAGGAACACATTCTGCGGGCCATGTCAACTTTGGTGTTTATATGAGTGGCCCAGCTTACGTTGTTGTCCACAATTACTCCCAAGTCTCTGATGTTGTTGGACGCCGCGAGAGTTTCACTGAAGGAAGGGAGTATGGGAGTTTCAGGGCATCCTCTTTTCCAAAGTGGATTAGCTCAAATTTATCCTCGTTCAGCAGCATATGTTTTTTTTCTGCCCATTGGATAACAGCCAGTAGATCTGACTGAAGGCATGTCCGGTCACTCGCCTCATTTATGACCTTCTGTAGCTTGGAGTCATCTGCAAAGATTTTTATGTTGCTGTGTGTATATATATATATATATATATACTTAATACTATCCAGAGACACTATGTATGTCATCGCTCACCACCTGACAAACAAGGTGAGAGAAGATCGTTTACGTTGCCAAGAGCATTTAACACATACGGAGAAACAGGCAAACGGGGCTATATATATATATATATATATATATAACGTAGCTAAAACTAACGCTTTATAATATATATATATATATATATATATATATATATATAAACGTAGCTATAACTAACGTTTTATTTAGCATATGTATATTGAATTCTGACACCAGGTTATTTATTAGTAACGCTATTATATATATATATATTATATATATATATATATATATATATATATATATAATATATATATTATATATATAAGTGTATATTTAAATAGATGCACACTAAAGGACTTTTAAATAGTAGTGAAATTTGTGCCTTTCTTAAGGATCTGTTACATAGTTATTGTTGATGTTTTGAGATAAGTTTCCAGCCCTTGGTTGGATAGAATTATGTCAACTGCAAACATTTACGTCTCCTTTCTATAATGGAACTTTGCCATGACCCACACAGTTCTTTTATTTAATCCACCACCACCACGACCACCACCATCAAATGTTGAAACTAAGCAACCTACCTCTGCTACTTTATATTCCAATTCTTCAGCTTGTTCCTTGTACTTCTTACAGTCGACTGAAATCATCTCCATGTTCTCTTTGTGGTTGTTCATCTGTAATGCCAAAGATAGAAGCCGACGTTAGGTGTGGTTTTGTTTAAGATTAATCAGACAGCTAAATGTTAAATACAATAAACCAACTGCATATGTATTACATCATTTGAAACAATGATTTAACGGAGCTGTTGCAATGGGTTTATTTTTACAATGTAAACGGCGTTAGCGATGGCGGTTTAGTCATTTCAACATCTTGTGAATGTTACCATTTGCTGACTTATAGTACAAGTATCGTATCACGCTCAAACTGGTGAACTTTACACGTGAACTTCAAATAAGAAATTTTATTTATTGTTGCTTCTTTAATCAAGTAGCGAGTAAAGTAAAAATGAAGTGTTGTTGTCTCGAGTCCCAGAACACATACGCCCGCTTCACCAGTAATCCATTTTCTATGACGCATTAATAACCGTGATCAAAACATCCCCGCTTCATGGAACGGGAGTCAAGTCCGTTTCAGAGTAATTCCTTTATAGCTGAATGAATTGGAACAACGTGAAATGAAGTGTTTTGCTCAAGAATACAACACATTGCCAGGTACGGAAATCGAAACCCGATCTTGTAGTCGTAAGTACAAAACCCCTACCACTAGGCCACGTGCCTTCAGCATGTAGCGAATATTGTTATATTATTGTTTTATTGGTACTCTCAAGGAAATTAATCCACGATCCAAATCCGTTTTCGTTTTTGAAAGCCAATTCACTTCATTAAAACTAGCAAAGCCTTTGAGAAAAAGGCATAGACCCCCAAACAATTTAATCCCGTTTACTGATGAATTTAAAGCCTTGTACTTTAGTAAGAAGTCAGTTTTAAAGATGGCGGAGATGCATAAAATAGTGGCGTTCCACGTTCGATGTTTTTATAGAATCTATAATGCATCATCCTCTGCTTCATACTCAAATCTTATTAGACTTCTCAAAACTCTATCCCTTTGAAGTGAAGAAGTACCAGTAATGCACTGTGTCAATTGAGTACACTATGTCCGTCTTTCTACAATACCAGTTTTGGCCACGTAGAGTAAATATCCAGAAATATAGATTTCAAATTCTGGCCAGCAAGTTTAGGGGAGAGGTAAGCCGATTATATCGACACTAGTGCTCAACTAGTGTTTATTTTAATCGACCCCGAAAGGGTGAAATGCAAGATCGACCTTGGTAGCATTTGAACTAAAAACGTAAAGGCGGACGAAATGCCGCTCAGAATTTTGCCCTTCTTGTCCAGAAATATGAGGAAATACATTAATGACCAGCACAATGAGAAGTTGGTCTCTAAAATTTAGCTACTCTACCAGCTGTAGACCAGGGAACCATTCCTGCTGCGTAGCTTTTTTCTCCTAGCATTCGGCTGGAGTTTATATCTTAACAACTACAAAGACAGTGATCTTAAATTTGACTTTGTACAGTACTGGAAATTAAATGACACACGCATACACATAAACACAAACGCAAACACACACAGAATGAAAAAAAACACGCATAAACACACGCACAAAAACACACACAAACACATATATGTCCAAAGGGCTCTTTCAGCAGCGAAATGTTTCCCTACGTCCGAATGCATTCAACAGTGTTACACATGACTTTACACTATTATATATTGAAAACCGTGGCGTATCTAAGAAAATGGATCTGTGTGCTGCACTTCGTCCCTTGACCTTAATTGTACGCTAAAGGACTGCCACACAAGAACTATCAGGGGCCTACACAAGAATAACAATCTAGTTGAACGAAGCTTTATAATAAAGAGAAAATATTTCCTGGTCAGTGCCAAGTTAACCATGAGAGGATCCAAAATCAGTTTACCTTGTATTCATATTCTTCTGATTGTAGTTTGAATTTGGCGCAGTCATTTTCGAGAGATTTGATTAATGATTTATAAGTGAAAATCTGAAACGAATTATCAGTATTGATTTTAAAATATGAAAGCTATAATAATCATAATAATAATAATAATAATAATGATAATAATAATAATGATAATAATAATAATAATAATAATAATAATAATAATAACAGAAAATTGCAACAAACACATATAACATACAGAAAATTGCAACAAACACATATAACATACAGAAAATTGCACTACTAGGCACTGCACACATCCTACGCAGAACACTTTCCATACAATAACCATCAGAGCATCACAACAAATCACAGCACATACCCAAGGCACACAGAGCTGCGCTCGGTAGTGAAGTGAAAGCACGCTATAAAAATAAAACTACTGAATAATAATAATAATAATAATGATAATAATAATAATAATAATAATAATAATAATAATAGTAATATAATATAATAATAATAATAATAATAATAATAATAATAATATGATAATAAAAATAATAATAATAAAATGCCTGATGCAGAGTAGTCCAGGCAGTGGCTCTCATGGCTTCTAATCTTAACTGATTGGAAGTGTTATCATGTACATTGTTTTGTCTTGGTATAAAAGATGGGCTACAGCAAATATTCTGCTCAATACCACAGATTTGCTTGTCAGTTGTTTGGCCTTAACCAGTTGAGCATGTCCCTTAGTGGCTGGCGATATGTGCATCTCTGATCACGAGCAGAAGTAGTAGTGGGGGAGCATCATGGCCATGTGTGAGAGGGATTCTTTGGGGTTTGAATAATTCACCTCTGGAAACATAGGTGTTTGTTCAACATCCTAAAGCAACCCTTATTCAGGGACCTTTTGAGCAGGATGGGCTACTCAACTGAAGAAAATTCTAACTGGGCCCCACCTGCAAGGTCATGTGCTGTTTATCTTGATATGAGATCACCATGTCGCGCACATATGGTTGTGATGCATGTGCTGTGGTACCTTTATCAGACGGGTAGTCATGATGGGATATTGGGCTTCGTATATTTTACCCCAGTGTCACTTTGATGGCATGAACTGCTCTCTCACTCAATAATAATAATAATAATGATAATAATAATAATAATAATAATAATAATAATAATGATGATGATGATGATGATGATGATGATGATGATCATGATGATCATGATCATGATAATAATAATAATAATAATAATAATAATAATAATAATAATAATAATAATAATAATAATAATATATGCCCTGATGCAGTACCAGGCAGTGGCTCTCATGGCTTCTGATCTTAACTGATTGGAAGTGTTAACATGTACATTGTTTTGTCTTGGTGTAAAAGATGGGCTACAGCAAATATTCTGCTCAATACCACAGATTTGCTTGTCAATTGTTTGACCTTAACCAGTTGAGCATGTCCCTTAGTGGCTAACGATATGTGCGTCTCTGATCACGAGCAGAAGTAGTGGGGGAGCATCGTAACCATGTGTTGAGAGGGATTCTTTGGGGTTTTAATATTTCACTTGTGGAAACATGGGTGTTTTGTTCATCATCCTTAAACAACCCTTATTCAAAGACCTTTTGAGGGGGATGGATTACTTGACCAGAAGAAAATTCTAACTGCACTCCACATGCAAGATCATGTGCTGCTTATCTTGATATAAGATCACCATGTTGCGCACATATGGTTGTGATGCATGTGCCTAGTGTACCCTTATCAGGCGGGTATTCATGATGTGTATACTGGGCTTTGTATATTTTACTCCAGTGTCACTTTGATGGCATGCACTGCTCTCACTCAATAATAATAATAATAATAATAATAATAATAATAATAATAATAATAATAATAATAATAATAATAATAATAGTAATCATTTGTGCTGAAGGCATAAGGCCTTGAAATTTTGGGCGAAGAATGCTAATCGATTACATCGGCCCCAGTGTTTCACTGGTACTTAATTTATCGATCCCGAAAGGATGAAAGGCTTGGTCGACCTCGGTGGAATTTGAATAATAATAATAATAATAATAATAATAATAATAATAACAACAATAATAATAATAATAGTAATGACGCTTATCTTGTTGTGAGATCTCCAAATCGCGCACATACGGTTATGATGTATGTGCCTTATATACCCTTATCAGACGGGTAGTCATGATGGATATATTGGGTTTCATATATTTGTACTCCCTTGTCACTTTGATGACATGCACTGCTCTCTCACTTAATAATAAATACTCTTTTCTATGTATGTATGTATGTATGTATGTATGTATGTATGTATGTATGTATGTATGTATGTATGTATGTATGTATGTACTTGCGCTTGCATGGGTGTGGTCGTGGGTGTACGCATGCAACGTCAAGCATTTTATAGGAAAGATGGTTTGACATTTGTGTTTCGGTGAGCGTAAAGGAAGTTTAGAGATACTTTACCTCTTCTTGAAGTTTCTTTATGGATTCAAAGTTTTCTCGTTGTATATTAGAACCTTGATCGGCATCACTCGGTTTACTGGCCGTCATCTGGAATAGCACAGATTAAAATAAATTCAATGATAAAGGAATATATTTCTGATGCGTTGATGCGGATGTAAACTTGGACAGTCTTGCATTAGACATGTAAATGTAGAAAGTGAAGCTGGGGTATATACATGAACATTCAAATAGAAGCGTGTAGGTGGATTAAACCGGCACTCCGTCGGTTGCGACGATGACTGTTCCAGTTGATCCGGTCAACGGAACAGCCTAATTTTGTAATTAACGTGCAAGGGGTTGAGTGGACTGGAGCCGTGTGAAATGAAGCGTCTTGCTCGAAGAAACAAGTCGCCGCTGGGTACGTCGAACTTATAATCTTACGATCGTGGGCCGAATATCCTAATGCCATGCAGCTTTACAGGCGGATTAAAATGTTTACTCGTGTATACATAGAAATCGTGGCACGCCGTCGGTTATGACGACGAGGGTTCTAGTTGATCCGATCAACGGAACAGCCTGCTTGTGAAATTAACGTGTAAGTGGCTGAGCACATTACAGACACGTATACCCTTAATGTAGTTCTTCGGGGAGATTCAGCGTGACAGAAAGTGTGACAAGGCTGGCCCTTTGAAATACAGGTACAACAAAAACAGGAAGAAAGAGTGAGAGAAAGTTGTGGTGAAAGAGTACAGCAGGGTTCGCCACCAGCCCCTGCCGGATCCTCGTGGAATTTTAGGTATTTTCGCTCAATAAACACTCACACGAGCCTGCTGCCCTAACCAGTGGGCCATTGCGGCTCCACATACATAGAAGTACACTGATTTACATGGACATAAATACTAACACAGGCGTGTAGATATCGTTGCTATTATGCAAAAGTGTCGTAAGTCCAAAACGTTGCATTTTCAGAAAACGGAACAATAGATACACCATTCTATAGCAAAACCGTTTAAGTACACTTGGATAAGTTTTGATATCTTGGCATCTGAAGCAGCTGGAGATACGATAGTTTGACATTTGGCCCAAATTGGACATACGTCAGTTTAACATAATAGCAACCATATATATATTAATATATATATTATATATATATATATAATATATATATATATATATATATATATAGGAGATAAATAAAAATATATGCATACATACAAACATATATGTACGTACCTACATCTAATGTTATATACATGCATATAGAAATAATATACGGGAGTACAGGACATCACAATAAGACGTAGAAACGGAAAAAGCCAAAAAACAAAAAAAAAACAAGAAAACGGAAAACGAAAAAACAAATACAGGACGAGCTACACAAGGACAAAACCCCCGTCATCAGCTGTCGCTAGAGGAGTCAGGCATGTTTCGAAGGCATAACAGAACACTAATCCAATAGGCCTTCTGCGAGAGAAGATTAAAATAAAATTTCAAGCAGCGGGGGCACACAATGAGTACGAACAACACAAACAAGACGTAACAATAAGACTGCAAAATTAAAATACATATACAAAAACAAACACAAGAGGACGAACGAAAAAGCCTTTTTTCTGGCATAGACAAACAATAAAACTGCAAAAATAAAAATACATGTACAAAAAGTACAATTAGTTACAAAACGAGAAAATAACAAGAATACTATACAGGAAATCAACCACACAAGGGGACGAACGAAGAAGCCTTTTGCTGGCAAGGACGAAAGTGTAGTAGCAAAAGTATAGTAAGTCCAAAAATTTAGCTTTTTCAGAAAACGAAAAAATAGTTTCACCATTCCATAGCACTATGCTCTGACAATTACTCATTTTTTGGCATCATAAGCAGCCGAAGATACGACAGTTTGACCTAAAGTACAGGCTATTGCAAGCAAAAATAAATATTGAAAAAAACACATTTGGCCAAATTTGGACACACGACAGTTTAGCATAATAGCAACGATATACATTCATGGGCTACGCTAAATGTATATAGGTATGTACATAGCTGTAATGATACATATATTTTCATAATGCTCTCTAAATAATATTTGTCATTATGGTGGTCAGTTACAGTCGAGCCCATTATGTGTGGCCCACCCAAATCCCTCCCAATTTTCACACTCGCTCTTCTTTATCATTATTTCTTTTAACTATTATTTTTCCACGTTCTTTTATTTTCTTTAAATAACTCTACTTGATCCATTACCATTGGTATTGTTCTTTGAGAATTTATTAATCTTCCTTAATTAATTAATGATTCTATGTGTTGATATTTAATTTCCAATAATTAGATTCTTCTTTTCCAACAGACAACTGTCAACAAATTAACGCTCCGGATTCACTGATATCTTTATTTGGTGCAACTAAATTCATTTCTGCCTTCAATACTGTCAGAGGTACACCTCCATTTCATACATATGTAAGCTCCTGCAATTGTGGCCTTAACAACTACATATATCACAACTTTCCCAGTGTTACTGGTATTGCTGTATTCTTTGCTTTTTCTGGCGCGGTAACTCTGGGTTCCGTGCAACATGTTACACAATCTTTTATATTCACATGATGTGACTAAAACGATCGTAAGGAGGGAATAAGTGTAACAACGTCTATTCCCTTCTTGAACTTACTGTCTACATATATATTTCTTTATTGCCCACAAGGGGCTAAACACAGAGGAGACAAACAAGGACAGACAAAGGGATTAAGTCGATTACATCGACCCCGGTACGTAACTGGTACTTAATTTATCAACCACGAAAGGATGAAAGGCAAAGTCGACCTCGGTGGAATTTGAACTCAGAACGTAACGGCAGACGAAATACCTATTTCTTTATTACCCACAAGGGGCTAAACACAGAGGGGACAAACAAGGACAGACATAGGTATTAAATCGATTACATCGACCCCAGTGCGTAACTGGTACTTAATTTATCGACCCCGAAAGGATGAAAGGCAAAGTCGACCTCGGCGGAATTTGAACTCAGAACGTACCGGCAGACGAAATACCGTTAAGCATTTAACCCGACGTACTAATGTTTCTGCAGCTCACCGCCTTTTCTGTATACATATATGTAAGTATATAACTCTTGAACTCTTTAATTTTTTAACTAGTTTGAGCTCAAGAGTTGCGGCCATGCTGGGACATCGCTGTTAGCCTTGCTACAACTTCACTACTTGAAACTACTTCTGGTATGTGACATTTGGTGAATGAGAGAGTTTGTTGTTGCTACCCTCATTTGCGCTTCCTGCTTCGAAGGAAGCTCAACCGGAACTCTTGACAGGAAGACATCCAGTTTTGTTTTGAAGACACCTACATCCACCCCATGCGAGTCTCTCAGGCTTGTTTTGGAGGACATTGAACAGCTGTAAGTTCTTGAAATCCAAGTTGTTGCAGCAGTATCTGTACCTGTATCTTGAAGGAGGTGTTGTGATCTTTGGCGCTGTGTAGTGTCACGCCGCTCTGCTGTTTGTGTAACATTCAATGCCAAAGTTTGGTGCATATGTATGTATGTATGTATGTATGTATGTATGTATGTATGTATGTATGTATGTATGTATGTATGTATGTATGCATGCATGTATGTATGTATGTATGTATGTATGTATGTATGTATGTATGTATGCATGTATGTATGTATGTATGCATGTATGTATGTATGTGTAATATGCATATATGCATATATGTATGTATGCATGTATGTATGCATGTATTTATTTATTTATGTATGTATGTATATATATATAAATACATATATACATGTATAATATATATATATATCTA
>NC_042999.1:13444117-13486617 GCF_006345805.1 Octopus sinensis | reverse complement strand
AAATTCCAGAGAAGGGATAAATTAATAAATTATAATAATAAATTAGGTTCCAGAGAAGGGATAAATTGATAATAAATTAAGTTCCAGAGAAGGGATAAATTAATATATTTTATTAATTAATAATTAATAAAATCAATACTATGTAATTATTTACTTCTCTTTCATACCCTTTTTCTCCCCTCCCTCTCCCTCTCATATAAACGAGGGGGTAGTAAAAAGTTCCTGGCTTTAGGTAAAAGTAAATACAGGAGGATCAGTTAATTATGATTTTATTCAACAAATTCTCCTCTCAGATTCACATACTTATTGCAGCAGTCCTTAATTTTTCTAAGACCTGTAAAAGAACTCGAAAGGTTGACGCCTCCAACAACACCTTTCGCGACACCCTTAAAACCAGGAACTTTTCAGCGCACACATATATTTATATACGTAACCGTGTGTGTGTGTGTGTGTGCGTGCGTGTGTGTGTGTGTGTGTGTGAGTCTGTCTGTCTGTACGTTTGCTTGTATATCTGCCTGTCTGCCTATCTGCCTATCTATCTATCTATCTATCTATCTATCTATCTATCTATCTATCTATCTATCTATCTATCTATCTATCTGTCTGTCTGTCTGTCTGTCTGTCCGTCTTTCTATCTATCTATCTATCTATCTATCTATCTATCTATCTATCTATCAAGCTGCATGTTTGTCTATCTGCATGTCTGTCTGTCTGCACGTCTGTTTGTCTGTTTATCTACTCCTGTATCTTTGTGAATAGTCATTCACATAAAAAGGCGAGATAGCAGACAGGCTATCTAAGGGTCAACAAGAGGTCAATGAGTTGCGTTCTATCACTGACCCCGAAGTCAAAGACCTCTAGATAGAGTTTAGCTCGCACATGATATATTGAAATATATACTTTTAAGTAACTACTGCAAGCTTAGAACAACTCAATGCTTTAAGCGGCTCCAGAAGTATAAAATTGATTGTACTGAGGCGCAGGAGTGGCTGTGTGGTAAGTAGCTTGCTTACCAACCACATGGTTCTGGGTTCAGTCCCACTGCCTGGCATCTTGGGCAAGTGTCTTCTACTATATCCTTGGGCCGACCAAAGCCTTGTGAGTGGATTTGATAGACGGAAACTGAAAGAAGCCCGTCATATATATGTATATATATATATATATATATATGTGTGTGTGTGTGTGTGTGTGTGTGTATGTATATATATATATATATATATATATATATGTATATGTATGTATGTATATATGTATGTATGTATGTATGTATGTGTGTGTATATGTATATGTTTGTGTGTCTGCGATTGTCCCCCAACATCGCTTGACAACCGATACTGGTGTGTTTACGTCCCCGTAACCTAGCGGTTCGGCAAAACAGACCGATAGAATAAGTAGTAGGCTTACAAAGAATAAGTCCTGGGGTCGATTTGTTCGACTATAGGCGTTGCTCCTGCATGGCCACAGTGAAATGACTGAAACAAGAAAAATAGTAAAGAGAGAGCAAAGAGTCTGTTGTTCCTCGATGGTGATGTCCCCTCGATTTATTTCACAACAGCATAGTTTCCTGTCTCGGTATCTTGAGGGATTCGCCCTTTATATAATAACACGTTACATTCTGTATGTAACCGATACGTAATTATACCATAGACGTAAATGGTGTGCACAAATGTCGATTTAAAATTTTGGCACATGGCCTGAAATTTTTGGGGCGGGGATAGTCGATTATATGGACCCCAATAGTCAATTAGTATATATTTTATCGACTCCGAAAGGATGAAAAGTAAAATCGAAACCTCGGCAGAAGTTGAACTCAGAACGTTATGACGGACGAAATGTTACTAAACATTTTCACTCGTGTGTTAACGATTTTGCCAGGTCGTTGCCTTGATGTACACAAATACCACACACTAACACACACGAATAAACACACGCATACAGACACACACAAGTTAAACTGAAGAACTGAAAGTTTGATTATCACGTTAAAAGGGCAAGAGAGAATGTAGGGGCACGAAGGAAAGACATGGGAGAAATGAGAGAGGAAGTAAGAGAGATAAGAGAAAAGTAGGAGAAAGAAGGAAAAAGCGAAGTAAAAGAGAAGGGAAGAGTAGAAGAAAGAAACGACAAAATAAAGAGAGAAATGAAAAGAAAATGGTGGAGAAAAGAGGAGAGAGGTAAGGGAGATAAATGAGGAGGAATGTAGAAAAAGTGGAGATTATGTAGGAGAGAGGAAAACTAGGAGGGAAAGAAATAAGATAAAAGAGATAAAGAAGGAAAGAGTTGAGATAAAAGAAATAAAGAAGGAATAAAGAAAAAGAAGAGCGAAAGTAGAAGAAAAAGAGGACAAAGAAAAAGAAGGAAATGAGAGAGGATGTTTAAGAAAAGAACGAGGAAGAAGAGAAAAGGAAAAGACGTGGAGTAAAGAAAACAATTTAAAGAAATGAAAAAAGGAAATGAATAAACGCTTCGATTTTGTATTTCGTTTGTAAGGTTCTTAATGTTGTGTGCGCGTGTTTATTATTGGCGTAATGACCCCACCGAGATACAACAACAACAACAACAACGTAAATGAAAGAAAGCTTGGATCTTTTCGGTTTGAACGGCAGTTTTTTCTAGCGGTGTCATATGAAATTGTCACCCATAATTATGACCCTAGTATCGATCTATTGCATTTCAATCTGTTTTAGGGATAGGGTTAGGGTTAGAGTTAGGGTTAGGGGTAGGGGAAGGGTATCTTTTTTTCTTCAGAAATGTAAATAAACCCAATCTGTTTCTTAAACGAGGGACATATTCATACGGCACAGAATGTTTTCACCTTCAATAGACGTCATTGATTGGTTGAAATTGCAGAAATTGAAGAAAAAAACAACAACAAATATCTTTCAAACTATAGAATTTTCTCAATAAAGCCAAGAGAAAAAGATGTTTTATAAACACATTCTACCAGTATACGAAGTTTAAATGTGTTTAGTTACGCGGAAATTATTTTAAAAAACTGCCGGTCAAACCGAAGAGATCCGAAAGCTTTGTTGCATTACTCACCTCCCAGTCTTTATCAATGACGACCTCATCTTCCGGTCTAGTGCTACCTGGTGAACGTGGCACCAAGAATACGTCGTCACTGCCAAGGCTTGCGTCACTGAGAGCGCTGACATTTGAAGCACTGCGGGCTGAGTGTGTTGAAGATGAGCAACGGAACTTTTCCAGTTCCATCTCCGCCTCATCCGCTCGTTCTTTGACGATATCCAATAAGTTTGAAAGTACGCTGTATTTCTCTTGTAAAGAATGAAGTTCTGCAAATAATTCATTTTCTTTGATGGTTGATTCATCCTTAACCGTAGAGAGCTCCTCTGTAAGCTGTTTGACTTCCAAATCAAGTTCGATGTTCTTTTCTTGTACTTCCTGTAGTTTCTTCGTTTGTTCGTCTAAATGAATAAAGAAAAGAAAAAAACATGAAAATAATTGGTCAGAAATTTGGAAGAAAGGAAAGATTTAATTAGAACCAAACTAAATCAACACCGGCACTCCGTCGGTTAACAACGACGAGTGTTCCAGTCGATCCGATGAACAGAGCAACCTGGTCGTGAAACTAACGTGTAAGTGGCTGAGCACTTCACAGACCCACGAACCCTTAACGTAGTTCTCAAGAAGGTCCAGTGTGACAAAGTGTGTGACAAGGCTGGCCATTTGAATATACAGGTAGTGTTAATTTTTATCAGATGAGTGGTCCGGAACAAAGTGAAATAAAGTGTCTTGCTCAAGGACACTGCGCGCCGCTGGGAATCGAATTCACAACCTTACGATCGTGGGCCGAACACCCTAACCATTAAGCTGCGCGCCTTCACACATACACACACACACACTCACACACACACACACACACACACACATACACACACACACACACACACACACAAAAACTACACGAAACTCGGCATTTGACTGGTACATTATTTTTGTTTTCTTTTATCAACTAAAAAGCAAATGTTAAATCACTGAGAAGTTTTTGCGGACGTCAATTTAGTAAAATCCCTTATCTGAAACACCAAAATCTATCCCTTTTTCCTACGCGAGTTATTTCCCTTTTTCGACTTCTCGTGAGCGAATAGAATGCTTCGATATCACCAACGACTTCCAAATAACAGTATACTAGCAGTATCGCCCGGCATTGCTTGGGTTTGTTTTCCTTTCGACCCTTTAGAATTGGAATTTTTGAAAAGTAAAAAAATTGCATTATGTAGCTTGTTATTCTCTTTAAGTGAACATTTTTCTGGTTGAAATACACCGAAAAATGGCGACACAGCAGTCAAAATATCGTAAAATATAGGGATTTTCATAGAAAATTCTTGGTGTTAACATGGTCCGATTTGAATTTTTTCTTCTACGGAAGGAAGAGCAAGCCTTCTTCTATCATACTGTCAATTTTGGTCAACTTGTGCCGCAGAGTCCTGGAGGAGATAGTGTTAGTTGCAGGCTACCAAACCTGCCATACACAGACAACTTCAGCTTTATATATAGAGAGATATGCTATTTTTTTTGATACATGTTGTTTCCCTCAGCTATTTTTTAAATAAATTAATAGAGTACTAATCAATATAATTTATTGATGAAATAAACTATTTAGCAGTTGACTCTAATTAAGATAATAATTTGAATTAAAAGAACAAAAAAAAAAAATCACATGCCTCTCTCTATAATCTGAGGTCTGAACTCACGAAATCATAAATAGATATGTCGCTATATTTCATCTCTCTCGGGGTACAATCTACCAACTTTGAGTCCCCTTTTCTCAAATCCGTCGCTTACAGGAATAAGAAGCTTGTAAAATATCGTTCAACCAGCTTGAAATAAAAGTCAAATTTCCTTCAAATCCTTTACTAACACCATTAGAAAAAAAAAAAACAATACACAGAACAATTAAGTACTGATATATAGTTAGGTAGGATGATCATATGTGGAACACCTTTAAACACCTGCGTAGCTAGGGAGGGTGGAAGGCGGCGAGCTGGCAGAAACGTTAGCAGGCCGGGCGAAATGCTTAGTTGTCTTTCGTCTGCCGCTACGTTCTGAGTTCAAATTCCGCCGAGGTCCACTTTGCCTTTCATCCTTTCGGGGTCGATAATTAAGTACCAGTTACGCACGGGGGTTGATGTAATCGACTTAATCCGTTTGTCTGTCCTTGTTTGTCCTCTCTATGTTTAGCCCCTTGTGGGCAATAAAGAAATAAGAAATAACTAGGGAGGGTGGCGGTAGGGGTGGTCCGTCCTGGGTGGCACTTTTGGGTCTGCTGTAGGCATTATGTGTTTTTTGTGGAGTCCGGGGGCGGTAAACGGAAGGGCTGCCCCGGGCAGCACACATTCTAGCTATGCTTGTGCCTTTAAACGTTGGCCTGCTCGACCAAGGCTAATCTAAGTCAGAACAATAACAACTGCTGCTTCTCAAATCTATCTACGCCAGAGGGTCAGCAAACTTCTTGACCCCGCCCCCAGTGATGGGATCGTTTACAAATTTTCAATTCTTGTGTCAATTTTAAAAATAAAATTGAAAAGTATAAGAAATCAACTATTTCTTGATTGAAAATAATAATTTCTTCTTTCATTTGTGCCATTACTGCTTTCTGATAAGATATACCCAAACAGATGTTTAACCGACTGGCTAACAATGAAGAAAGGATATTGAATCAGTGTGTGTGTTGTTATCACTTTTGGCGTGATGACCCCACCAAGACGCAGCAGGATATTTAAAGAAATTCAATGGAAATACTCGACAAAATTGATAAAGAACAATAAAACTTCTTCCTTCATCTTTTGCCTTTGTTTTAGTCACTGGGCTGTGGTCATGCTGGAGCACCGCCTTCAAAGGTTTCATCGAAGAAATCGACCTCAATAATATTTATTTTTAAAGTGTGGTACTTATTTGAGAAACTGCTAAGCTATAGAAACATAAACAAAATAACACCGGTTTGCAAGTGGTAGTGATGGACAAGCGCATACATATATCACGGGGGTGGGCTTCCCCACAGTTTCCTTTTACTAAAACTACTCAACGAGGTCGGTCTGGAGCTATAATAAAAAGACACTTGCTCGAGGTGCCGCGCAGTGGGATTGAACCCAAAACCATGTGGTAGCAATGCGAGCTTCTTAACCATACAATTATTCCTATCTCATACCTCCTTCAGTTTCGTTTTCCAAATAATCCACCTTCAACTTCGTTTTGCAAATAAGCCATTGATACCTCAATTAGATTTTGCTGTTGAACTCCACAGCATTAAATTCTGTTCTCAATTAATAATTAAAAAATTGATTACTTTTTTTTCTGATACGTTTTAATCCAATATTTCACGAACATTTTATAAACAAGTCGTTCTCGTTATTTTATTTTTTAATTAACACATTATCAGCAACGTTTTTCTAGCAATAATTTGATGCTATTTCAGACTACTGCTGAAATAAATTTCTGTATTACATAATTTTCTTTCTTAAGAACAATTTGCAACGGTTTTAATAGCATTTCAACAAGAAAAATATAATGTTACTGCAAGATGTTTGAATTCACTCAAGTAGCTTCACGATGGCGCAATTAATAAAATGCTATGACAAGAATGCATATAGACGTTTTTTTATCGTCTGTAATTATTTTAAAGAAATATCTCAATTTCTTGAATTTCTAACTTTTGCCTAGCAGACAAAGAAATTGTACACTTTCAACTGGTTGAGTACTTTCAAGCGTTTAATATATAACATTGGATACCAGTTGGAGGTAAATGGTATTTTGCCAGACAGATTTGTCTCGGATTTTTCAAATAGCTTTCTTATGTAAGTTTCAAGATGCATCACAAGCTGAAAAGTTTTCACAAGCGCTGGATTCTTGGTTCAAGTACTGAGTAAGACATTGTGTAAGATGACTAAACATTGAATAATGCTGGACGATGTTACTTGGCGATATATTAATGGAAATTGCGCAATAAACTCGATGATAAGACGGAAATAGAAACGTTGCGTAACTTTAAACTAGTGAAGAAACTGAATACGCATTTAAGCAAATATGAGGTTCAGTTGAAAAGCTCAAAGAATGACCAAGGTATTCTTGTAGAATGTGACCAAACGAGGTTTATTTTTCAACATTGTACTCCTTGCGGTCCACACGTTTCTTCCATCGGTGTGCAATACTTCGATCCTTTTGGTGAAGAAGCTTTCATCCTGTTAGTCAAAACATTCACCAACAACAGACATGACGTCATCATTACTCAGGCTAGTGTTTTCTTAATGTCGGGGAACAGATGATGGTCAGATGGGTCAAATATGAAAAATAGGGAGAGTGATCGACCAGTTCAAAGTCATGTCACACACTGCAGCGATTAAAACCAACAGCTTGTGTGTCGGAGAATTATCGCGATGAAATAAGATCCTTTTCGTCAGTCTCCCTGGACATTTGGTCTTGATAGAATTTCGTAATTGCCTCAACAAGTTGGCATAATACTCTCCATTGATGATGTGGCCCTTTTGAAGATAGACAATAAACACAATGTCTTTTGCATCTTCCCCAAAATACTGAGGCCATTATTATCCGACATGCTTACAATTCTGCCCAGCTCACCACCATGATCAGAACATCTAACTGGAATCAATTCATTTCATTTACATCGGTAAAATCCGGGGATCATGAAATGAAATAACAATCAAGCATTGATCCTGGTAGTATCAACTAATTCTTCCACTCAAAACTGTTGGTCCTGTGTCTAAATTAGAAACTATTATTGACATTGAATTGAGTCTCGAATAGAAATAGGTATTTCTCAATTCCATAGTGTTTCTGTGTTATTCTATAAATATCATCTCAATGAGCTCCTGTTAACCTGTTCTAATCATTCGGTTAAAAAGTCACAAACCTATAAGAAAACAGCAACAATACCATAAAATATAAAACTAGCATAAAACTAGCATTAAGTGTTTCTGACTTAGGCGCAAGGAAAACAATAAAACAATTTTGAAGGGGGGGGGGAAATTCGATGACACCATGGACCCTAATGCTTGACTGGTCCTGTATTTCATCGACATCGGAAGGATCAAAGTTAGAGTTGCCATCAATGCCCTTCAAACACATAGCATACAGACCCAGACAAAATAGCGCAAAACAATTCGTAGAGACGCGCTAACATTAAGCTTACATCCGATTAGTTTACAGCGTGGGAGCTCAAACAGATGTGACGCAGTGTGTAGTCTTAAAAACAAATATACAATGATAATGAAAAACATAACGCGATACTAACATGAAAACATAATTTTTCTGTAAGTTAACCTAGTGCAGGTGGAGGTAAATACCTCGACCAAAGATCCACGCTTCTTCAGTGGCAGTAAATAAATTAATTCGACTGATTTCACAGCTAAGTGAATGCGTTATGTGTACTGACATACCACGAGCAGCTGTTACTGAAACTCTTCACAGGGAATCCCGAAGGAACATCCAGAGCTGATAGTTTTCTGATGTTCGTCGGAATGCTAGCTGAAGTAATTATATAAATATACGTGTTTACGAATATATGAAGCTAGGTAGGTATACCTTACCTACTTGCATATATATATATATATATATATATATATATAATATATATATATATATATATATATATGTATGTATGTATATATATGTATATATATATATGTGCATGTATATATATATATATATGTGTGTGTGTGTGTGTGTGTGTGTTTGTATTTATATATATCTATGTATATATACATATGAGTGTGTGTATATATCTATCTATCTATATTTATATATATATGTGTGTGTGCGTATGTATATATATATATGTGTGTGTGTGTGTATGTATATATGTGTGTGTGAATGTGTGCGTATATATATGTATGTGTGTATATATATGTGTGTGTGTACGTGTATATACATACGGATGCGTATGCATATATTTATATATTCATGTGCGTATGTATGGGTATGTATACGTGGGAGTGTGTGTGTGAGCTTGTGTCTGTGCATGCGAATATCTTTCTGTTATTTCTTCTTAACTAGAATTTAACACCATTTACAAGTTTATACCCGTACCTATACACGGGTACTTATATATTTGCGAGTCTGTGCTTGCGTGTGTGTTCTGTGTGTGTGCTTGCGTGTGTGTACTTGTATTTGCATGCTGAATATTTATTTATACTCCCGTGTATGTGTGTGCATGTCCACGTTCGTATATGTGTGTCTGTTTATGTATATATATGTGTATAGGTGTGTGCATATGTTATTCTGTAGAGCAAGTGAAATTAAGCATCCTGTGAAATATGTGTAGGAGCATTAATATGAATATCTACAGTTATACGGTCGCATATTAATGTATGTATAACTGTTTAGATGCAAAGTGGCAGCCTTTTCAGACTAGTGGTTGTTTATGGGAATATTTATAAGCAAGTATGTAATTATACATACATACATATATACATACATACATAATACATACATACATACATACATACATACATACATACATACATATACATACATACATACATACATACATACATACAGTAACACACTGCCTAAATACCAATCTTGAGAAATTAGGCTTCTCAAAACCAGAAAGGAGAAAGCTAATCCGAAGACTACAGATCTAATCCATTGCTGGAACTGTGAAAATCTGTAAAAATTTCCAAAAGTTTATCATTTAAATGTATACGAGCATATCTACATATGCAACTATATGCATGGGAATAAATACTTAGACCAAAACATACAAATCTGCACATATATATATACATACAAATAAAAATACCCTGTTGTTGATGTTGAAATTCCAATGAAGGAGTTTGGGATCTAGGTTAGAAACCGGTTCTTTCTCTATTGGCAGGAAATTTTGAAATAAACAGAATAATGACATACATACATGCATACATACATACACACATACATACATACATACATACATACATACATACATACATACATACATACATACATATATGAATACTCTTAGACACATATATACACACAATCATAAATTCACACACACACACACATACATACATACACACATATTTTTGAAATACTTTCAAGATGCTTGTATGCTGTAATCTTTGACTAAATTAGAAAACCCTCTTTACCTATATGTATAGATGACTAACTTCGACCAATCCATTCTTAAAAAACACAATGACACACTAGCTACCAACATCAATGGCCATTGTACCAACCCCATGGCCACTGTATACCACCTAAAATAAGAAAAATACAAACTTGAGTCTCTCAATGAGTATTGCTCACCGTAGGATGAAAACGGAAAAGAACTACGCTGATCTCCACTGATTATCCTAACTCTGGCATGGATGCTTTCTACAGGCTATCGGTTGTTTCATTAGCCGTTTATTCAGAAGATACACATCTATTATGTCAGTATAAATGTCTGTATATGTATTGCCGAAGCACTACATATTACTAAAATTGGAATGATACGGAGAAGCTTAGCATGGCCCCTGTGCAAGGATGACACGCAAATTCGTGAAGCGTTCCATATATTATTCATAGGTGTAGGAGTGGCTGTGTGGTAAGTAGCGTGCTTACGAACCACATGGTTCCGGGTTCAGTCCCACTGCGTGGCACCTTGGGCAAGTGTCTTCTACTATAGCCTCAGGCCGACCAAAGTCATGTGGGTGGATTTGGTAGACGGAAACTGAAAGAAGCCTGCAGTATATATGTATGTATATATATGTGTGTGTGTGTGTGTATGTTTATGTGTTTGTGTTTGTCCTCCCAACATCGCTTGACAACCGATGCTGGTGTGTTTACGTCCCCGTAACTTAGTGGTTCGGCAAAAGAGACCGATAGAATAAGTACTAGGCTTACAAAGAATAAGTCCTGGGGTCAATTTGCTCGACTACAGGCGGTGCTCCAGCATGGCCACAGTCAAATGATCGAAACAAGTGAAAGAGTAAAGAGTATAAATGTCTGTATTTATGAATGTGCAACTGCTATAAGTATACAAATCAGATCCGGTGAACTGCACAAAAGAATCTGTGACTCCTCAGCAAGCGGAGTCTTATCACCAGCAAGTAATAGGCGCTGACTTTATTAACATGTTTATTAATATTTATTAATATAGTCTGTGTACGAGTGTACGTGAGCCAAACCACACGTGTGCGTTTGTGTCAGCGAGCATACGTGCACTAGACCACGTATGTGAGGGCGTGTGTACATCCTTATCTCCTGTTGGTTATATTTAATACTTTTTCGTTGTATTATATATTTGTTCCTTTTCCTATCTGATATTTGTTATGGATCTTCTATAAGAATGAAGCAACATACTTTAATTCGCCATTTCTATATACGAAGACCAAGAAGAAATCTTGTGAAACAGAGTTTATTTTAACGATATACCTCTTGAAATCACACGAGGAGACACATCTACATTGAGGTATACACCTAAACCAGATATTCATTATCCCACCAGTGAGGTATCGCTGTTAGGTGGGTTTAAACAACTGTAGTGATCAACAAAGACTCTCGTATCTTCCATTTTCCGTCTCGTTAAACAAATATATATATGTTTGTGTATGTGTGTGTGTGTGTGTGTATATATATATATATATATATATATATATATATAAATATATATACATACATACATGTATATACAAACGTACACAGACACACACACACTCACATACACATATATGTATGTATGTATGTGTGTATGTATGTATGTATATATGTATGTATCTATGTCTATATACATGTATGTATGCAGGTGTGCATGTATGCAATTATGTATGAATGCTATATTTATAACATTACAGTCACAAATATTTAGATATTTCTAACTTCATGATTTGTTCCAATGCTTTTTTTCAATATCTTTCTAAAGCAGGGGTCACTTCACGAAGATTTTTCAATAAAATTTCTGTTCTGAGAATTCATGTGAAATCTCGTCTTTGTTATCTCATGTAGGCTCTTTCATTTCTCTAAACTCCTTATGGTCTTCACAGTTGTGTGTCTTTATCAGCATGCAATAAATCCTGAATATCAGCTAGGGACTTACCGTGATTTTTGCTGTTAAATTGCTGCAATATTGAGCTACGTTAGAGCGAGATTTCATTCACAGAGAAGCATAAAACCACACACACGCACGCACACACACACACACACACACACACACACACACACACACACACACACACACACACACAACACACACACACACACACACACACACACACACACACACACACATACACACTCACACACACACAAGTAGAAGTGCACATACACGCACATGTTTTAAGTATATATATATATATATGTATACATATGTATGTTCCTTCTCGAGCCTTGCCAGGCTGATAAGGGCCGGTTTCCCGGTTTCAGTGGCGTAGAAATTCCCCACCTAGACGGAATGCCGGTCCGTCGCAGGATTTGTGCCAGCTGGAGCAACGTAAGATGGAGTGCTTTGTTCAAGAACACAACACATCACCCGGTCCAGGAATCGAAACCACAACCTTACGATCATGAGTTCAACACCTTAACCACTAAGCCACGTGTCCCCACATATACATATATGTGTATACATATTACGCGCGAAATGTGAATTAATGGGTTGTTTGTATTTTATAAGCGATGTTTCAAATGGAAATGGGTGCCAAAATAGCCCATATTTGTCTATATTAAAAACTAAATAGGGTGGATATTTATCTCTTATAATACCCCGAAACTGTGTTAAAAATTCCAATACACGGTGGTTCTCAAATTACCTGAAAGCTATGGCGACTCAATCGTTTCTTGAGCTTTTCAATCTTTCCACAAGCATCAACAAACACTTAGGCAGCTTCCCCAGCTTCATGTTTCAACTACTCTTTTACTCTTTTACTTGTTTCAGTCATTTGACTGCGGCCATGCTGGAGCACTGCCTTTTAGTCGAGCAAATCGACCCCGGGACTTATTATTTGTAAGCCCAGTACTTATTCTATCGGTCTCTTTTGCCGAACCGCTAAGTGACGGGGACGTAAACACACCAGCATCGGTTGTCAAGCAATGCTAGGGGGACAAACACAGACACACAAACACACACACACACACATACATATATATATATATATACATATATACGACAGGCTTCTTTTAGTTTCCGTCTACCAAATCCACTCACAAGGCATTGGTCGGCCCGGGGCTATAGTAGAAGACACTTGCCACGCAGTGGGACTGAACCCGCAACCATGTGGCTGGTTAGCAAGCTACTTACCACGCAGCTACTCCTGCGCCTCCACACAGCCACTCCAACTGATTAAATATATTTAACGTTATTCGCTGGTTAATGATTTAGGAAAAATGCTAGTGCTTAGAAACGCTGCGACATATAATCTACCTTAAAACCTTAAAATTCGCCCCTTCTTATAATTTCCGTTACTTTACTACGAGTGCGTATTAATTTACAATTGTTACGCTCAGTTGAATTTTACCTGGCAGCTATATAATGTTTGGCAGATTGATTCATTACTGTTTAATCGTTGACAGCACCACTCCTAATGATTCACGCAACAGTTATTTTCTGCTTCCCTTATAGTCTTTTTTCTAATCATCTTTTAAGTTGGTATCTGATAACATTACGCTACATGATAGGATAACAAGACCGTTTAATTAGAAGTATACTGTACTTTTATGAAATTACTGGCACACCGTCGGTTACGACGAACAACCTGCTCGTGAAATTAATGCGCAAGTGGCTGAACATTCCACAGGGACTCGTACCCTTAACGTAATTCTCAGGGAGATTGAGCATGACAGAGAATGTGACAAAGCTGGCTTTTTTGAAATACGGGTGCTACTAATTTTTACCAGATGCGCAGGAGTGGCTGTGTGGTAAGTAGCTTGCTTACCAACCACATGGTTCCGGGTTCAATCCTACTGCATGGCATCTTGAGCAAGTGTCTTCTACTATAGCCTCGGGCCGACCAAAGCATTGTGAGTGGATTTGGTAGAGGGAAGTGAAAGAAGCCCGTCGTATATATGTATATGTATATATATGTATATGTATATATATGTGTGTGTGTGTGTGTGTTTGTGTGTCTGTGTTTGTCCCCCCAACATCGCTTGACAACCGATGCTGGTGTGTTTACGTCCCCGTAACTTAGCAGTTCGGCAAAAGAGACCGATAGAATAAGTACTAGGCTTACAAAGAATAAGTCCTGGGGTCGATTTGCTCGACAAAACCTTTCAAAGCGGTGCCCCCGCATGGCCACCATCCAGTGACTGAATCAAGTAAATGATGAAAAAAAAAAAAAGGATGATCTGAAGGAAAGGGCTGTGCCCATAGCTTTTTGAAGGCTTCCGAGGTTTGTAAAACTGATATTGTCGCGACCTGGTGGGTGAAGGAATAATGTAAAGGAGGTTATTCTTGTTGGACGGTCTTGGTGGTGGAGCTGGGTGTATTGATTAGTGTAGGGCCTGGTGGTTGGACGCAAAATGGATTATAGGAGGAGACGGAGGCCAAGGTAGAGGAGGAGAGATAAGTGATTCTAGGGTGTTTGAGTGGATATGGTACGAAACCAGCCAGTTCTGAGTAGTAGAAGCCACAATAGTAGGGCGGCGAGTTGGCAGAACCGTTAGCACACCGGGCGAAATGCGTAGCCGTATTTCGTCTGCCGTTACGTTCTGAGTTCAAATTCCGCCGAGGTTGACTTTGTCTTTCATCCTTTCGAGGTCGGTTAAATAAGTACCAGTTACGCACTGGGGTCGATGTAATCGACTTAATCTGTGTGTCTGTCCTTGTTTGTCCCCTCTGTGTTTAGCCACTTGTGGGTAGTAAAGAAATAAGAAACCACAATAGAAAGAGCAGAGAGACAGAGAGAAAGAGAGGAGAGAGTTTGTAGCTCTAGAAAAGGCAGAAAAAAAAGGAACAGCATGTGTGTGGGCCTAAAGTTGAAGTTTGTGCATAAATGGCGTCAACCAATAGTTTGACCTTTCTAAATCTGCGGTCGAGTACATTTGTTTGTAATCGCTACATCTTCCCGGGTGTCTTATTGAGTATCGACTGATACTTTGTTGTTGAAATCGATATAGAAATATGGGATCTTTTCGGTTTGAAGGGCAGTTTTTTCTAGCGGTGTCATATGAAATTGTCACCCATAATTATGACCCTAGTATCGATCTATTGCATTTCAATCTATTTTAGGGTTAGGGTTAGGGGTGGGGGGAAGGGTATCTTTTTTTTCTTCACAAATGTAAACAAACCCAATCTGTTTCTTAAACGAGGGACATATTCATACGGCACAGAATGTTTTTACCTCAATAGACGTCATTGATTGGTTTAAATTGCAGAAATTGAAGAAAAAAGCAACAACAAACATCTTACAAACTATAGAATTTTCTCAATAAAGCCAAGAGAAAAAAATGTTTTATAAACACATTCTACCAATATACGAAGTTTAAAAGTGTTTAGTTACGTGGAAATTATTTTTAAAAACTGCCGTTCAAACCGAAAAGATCCGAAATATGTATTTATCGTGAAAAACGGAGCCTGACGACATTTACAGTTCTACTACCATCTTTATGTTTAAAGGCACTGACAATATTTCCTCTACCAAAACTAGAAATTGAAGTACGAGATTATACACTTTATGCCGAGAGAGTTAACATTGACAATTTGATGAATTATATTCATTATCTGGCGGCGAGCTGGCAGAAACGTTAGCACGCCGGGCGAAATGCTTAGCGGTATTTCGTCTGTCGTTACGTTCTGAGTTCAAATTCCGCCGAGGTCGACTTTGCCTTTCATCCTTTCGGGATCGATAAATTAAGAACCAGTTACGCACTGGGGACGATGTAATCAACTTAATCCCTTTGTCTGTCCTTGTTTGTCCCCTCCATGTTTAGCTCCTTGTGGGTAGTAAAGAAATATATATTCATTAGCTGGACTTCAAACCTAGCAGAATGTTAACTAGTTATAGAACATTGAGTTGCATTTAAATTACCGATTAGTTATCCGAAAACTTACTCAGTCTTACGTCTAACACGATTGCATGGTAAATGTCTTCTTTGTTATCATCGGTTCTATTTAATGTGGTATGGAACAAAGACTTAATTCCCTGTATTTGATAGTTTTCGATTATTGATAAAGCCACGTTCTAAGCAATGAAAATTTGGTTACAGCAGTTAAACATTTTCAACAACAGTATCATAAAGAGGTCTCGAAAGATGTTAAAGACACGGTTCTATTTCTTCAACGAACATGTTCAGTACATTTAAATTGATATGTAAGCCAAAGGCATTACTGCATGGAATTCTAACGTTCGGAATCGGTTGGAATATTTCCAAGTATTATGATTGCATTGAGAAATTTTTATAAATTTACAAACATCTGTTACTTCCGGAGAGAGAAAGTTTCAACGTGTTGAAGCAGGCAAAGAATATGAATATCTTTGAACAATGCGACCAGAACGTTTGATTGGACTTGCCAAGTTAAATATTAATGAACTGGAATCGCGAAGGTCTTGTAAGGATACTTGTAAAATAATAATCACTTCTGTGTTTATTTTTTGGGGAAAAATTTTTAAATTCCCAAGGCAAACGCATTTTCTAAAATTTTAATTATGCTATTTACCTAGCTGTATGTTTATTATTCTGATAATTCAAAAAGTGCCAAAATAGTAATTCTTTCAAATTTGGGTACAATGCCAGCAATTATATAGGAAGTGGGAAAGTCGGTACCCTCTACGCCAGTACTTGAGTGGTATTTACATTATCGACCCCGAAAGGATGAAAGGCAAATTTGGCATCGGCAGATTTGAACTCAGATGCATTAATAATTCTACCAGGTCACCATTTTAGTAGTAGTAGTAGTAGTAGTAGTAGTAACATCAACAACAACAACAACAACAATAATGATAATAATAATAATAATAATAATAATAATAATAATAATAATAATAATAATAATAATAATAATAATAATAATGATGTCCTGATGCAGTACCAGGCAGTGGCTCTCATGGCTTCTGATCTTAACTGATTGGAAGTGTTATCATGTACATTGTTTTGTCTTGGTATAAAAGATGGGCTACAGCAAATATTCGGCTCAATACCACAGATTTGCTTGTCAGTTGTTTGACTTTAACTAGTTAAGCATGTCCTTTAGTGGCTGACGATATGTGCATCTCTGATCACGAGCAGAAGTAGTGGGGGAGCGTCATAGCCATGTGTTGAGAGGGATTCTTTGGGGTTTGAATAATTCACCTCTGGTGGTTCGTTCAACATCCTTAAACGACCCTTATTCAGGGACCTTTTGAGTGGGATAGGCTACTCGAAACTGAAGAAAATTCTAACTGGATTCCACCTTCAAGGTCATGTGCTGTTTATCTTGATGTAAGATCACCATCTTGCGCAATTATGGTTGTAATGCTTCTGCCTAGTGTACCCTTATCAGACGGGTAGTCATGATGGGTATACTGGGCTTCGTATATTTGTACCCCAGTGTCACTTTGATGGTATTTGGTGATCTCTCACTCAATAATAATAATAATAATAATAATAATAATAATAATAATTTCTACTATAGGTAGAAGTAAAGTCGGCCTCGACGGAATTTGAACTCCGAACATAGCGGCAGGCGAAATACCGCTACTATCTTCGCCCGGCATGCTAACGATTCTGCCAGCTCGCCGCCTTAATAATAATAATAATAATAATAATAATAATAATAATAATAATAATAATAACAACAACAACAATAATAATCCTTTCTACTATAGACATAAGGCCTGAAATGTGGGGGAGGGGGATAGTCGATTATATCGACCCCTCTACTCAACTGGTACTTAATTTATCGACTCCGAGAGGATGAAAGGTAAAGTTGACCTCGGCAGAATTTGAAATCAAAACGTTGTGACGGGCGATATACCGTTAATCATTTCGACCAGCGCGGTAATGATTCTGCCAGCTCACCGACTTCAACAACAACAATAATAAAAGTAATATTGGAACCCTAGTCATAATCATTCGTTAGACGACGGTTTGGAGACCTCTGACATTGAAAGTGGCATGTGCCCAAGCTCATCTCTAAGCTAGAATTGATCTCAGGAAGGCACCCAACACAACAGCGACTATGACTGGAGATAACATTGATATGCTGGAGAATATAAACTACTGGAAAATACACACTGGAAGGGGAATTGTATAGATACGTGAGTGTAGTGAAAATAAAAAGATAACAATCCCACAATCAGCTGCTCTACAGGAAATCATTACGGTTTCGACTGATATGTGTGTGTGTGTTTGTAAGTTTACATATATGTATATCTATATCTATCTACATATATCAATATATGCGAATATATACATATGTATATATTTATATGTACATGTATATATATATATATATATATATATATATATATATTATATATATATAATATATATATATATATATATATATATATACGGGGGTCCTCTCTCTCTCACACAGAATTTCTCACTCTCTCTCTCTCTCTATATATATATATATATTAGGGAGTATATGTTTTATGTCTATCATAGTTTGAATTACATAATAGTGGTTTTTCTCTAATTTATATATATATATATGTGTGTGTGTGTGTGTGTGTGTATGTATGTATATGTATGTATATATATATATATAAATATATATATGTATGTATGAATGTATGTATGTATGTATATGTATATGATCGCTATTATGCAAAAGTATCGTAAGTCCAAAACACTGTATTTTTTCAGAGAAAAAAAAAATGTTTCTCCATTCCATAGCAAAACCGTTTAAGTACACTTTGACAACTTTCGATATCTTGACATCTGAAGCAGCTGGAGATACGATAGTTTGACCAAACGAACCGGCAATTTCAAGCAAAAATAAATAATGAAAAAACGCATTTGTCCAAATTTGGACATACGACAATTTAACATAATAGCAACGATACATATATATATATATATATATATATATATATATATATATATATATATATATATATATAATATACACAGAAACACACACAAGAGCAAACCAGCCAAGGAGCAGCCTATAGTATGTCGTTTGTTCTGTTAGACAAAACAGCCAAATCTTCATATCAGTCGAACAAAAAATTCCATAAGTTCCTCTTTATTCAGTATTTTTGTTTAGTTTTTATTCTGTTTTTTTTTCCTTGTTTTTCTCTTGAAAAACAAATTGGTTATAGAAGTTGTTATGATATTAACCACGTGCAGCACTAACCTATATCTTCCTCCTGGTTTGGAAATTGCCATTATTTTTTTCCCACAGATTCTACGTCGCTTTTTTTTCTGCTTCAACTCACATTCCATTTGAAACAGATCTAAACCGTGTTTTGCCCGATATCTTATTTTCTTATCTTTCTCTATTTTAAGACAACCCTCATCTTTCTAATCTCGCTGGCTGTTTTGGTGGCTGTCTCTGAGTCTGTCTATTTCTCAACCATTCCGTATATCGCGGTCCTCATTTTCTCGTACAAATGAGATATAATTAATTTTTTATTTTCGTGCCAGAGGTTTCAAGTATGCTCGGTTCTACGCAAAGCGGTTTTTTTATTCACTTTTCATTTTATTCAGGAAAAAGACAGCAGCAACTATAATATTTTTCAGAGCCACCAAGACTTGTCTGAAGGCACATGGTCTAGTACAGGGGTTCCCAATCGGTAGATCTCGACCCCTGGGGGGTCGCGATGCCCTGGCAGAGGGTTCGCGTATGCTTGCTAGAAGTCGCTTGGGATACTTTTAATTTCAACTCATCAATTACATTTTGCATGCTCTGCTCATAGTAGGAGGTCGCGTGGATTTCAAGGCTTTGGGTAAGGGGTCGCGAGTGCAAAAACGTCGGGAACCGCTGGTTTAGTAGTTAGGGTGTTGCACTCAAGTATGTAAGATCCTGGTTTCGATTTCGGGACCGTGTAGTACGTTGTATTCTTAAACAAAACACATTTCAAGTTATTCCTGTCCATTCAGCTGTAGATGAGTTCCCGAAAATGTTGAAACCGTGCAAAGGGCTGAGGTCGCGTTCAGTGGTGGGGAGGTTGTAACTTCAATCCCTTATACGCCATGGAAAGGCTAAGCGTGGAGACATGCCACAGAGTGGATTCTACTAAAGGTATAGAAGGGAAATGTGCCTCGGTTGGGTCCTATCATGTTATTTTCAAATTAAGTTAGACTAGCGCTCCTGTCATGACTGTATTCGTTTCAGATTTTCCCACAAGGCCAGCAATTTAGGGGGATGGGGTAGTTGATTACATCGGTCCCAAGCGTTCAACTGATACTTATTTTATCGACTCCGACGGAAATTGAACTCAGAACGTAGAGACGGACGAAATGCCTATTTCTTTACTACCCACAGGGGACTAAACACAGAGGGAACAAACAAGGACAGACAAACGGATTAAGTCGATTACACCAACACCAGTGCGTAACTGGTACTTAATTTATCGACCCCGAAAGGATGAAAGGCAAAGTCGACCTCGGCGGAATTTGAACTCAGAACGTAACGGCAGACGAAATACCGCTAAGCATTTTGCACGGCGCGGTGGCAATTCTGCCAACTCACCTTCTTTGATCATATTAAGATTGAAATTTAATTCAGAAGATGTGTGAAATATTTCAGAAAGAAAAGTTCATTCACTCATGTGGGAGGTATCCTAACTTAGTTATGTTTTGGAAACGATAACATCATTGTGTGACAGATTTAACTGTGTAAGCAATTATTTTCAAGACCATTTAGAAAAAAAAAATGAGAGGAAAATATCTTTCTAGTTGAATCAACAAACGTAGCATTAAATATTGAGGTACTTTCAAGCAACAAACAACATCCAATTATACGTTAATTAATGGAATGTTTTGCATTAAAATTAAGTAATCGTATTTTTTTTCTATCATACTTAATTTTCACTATTCAATTTCCGTAGTTGGTGCGATTTAAAGATCTCTATGCGAAATGGAACCCAAAGAAAGCGGTTTCAACCATTTAAAATCATCACAAATATTACAAAAATAAAGAAAGAAAATTCATTTTTGTTTATTTTTTTAATGAATTCTTTGAATAAAAATGTTTAAAATTTTAAACAAATTTTGTTATTCGTTAAGATTGCAAAAGAAAATACTTTAAGCGCAGTGAAACATCCAAATATCACACCAGCAACTCAGTTCTTTGTGTTTTTTTAATGTGTTCGAAATGTGATCTGATTGAAATGGAATTTGATTAAATGGAGTTTTTGATAATTAATTGGCATTCTTCATGAAGTAAAAATGATGTTTTAGCACGCGTTGTCCGTTGATTTGATGAAATGTGTAATTAGGTGTATTTAAATGGATCATTCCCAATGTTTCAATGCTTAATTAAAAAATTTTTTTTTTACTTGTTTCAGTCACTTGACTGCGGCCATGCTGGAGCACCGCCTTTAGTCGAGCAAATCGACACCGGGACTTATACTTTGTAAGCCCAGTACTTATTCTATCGGTCTCTTTTGCCGAACCGCTAAGTGACGGGGACATAAACACACCAGCATCGGTTGTCAAGCAATGCTAGGGAGACAAATACAGACACACAAACACATACACACACATACATATATATATATATATATATATATATATATACATATACGACAGGCTTCTTTCAGTTTCCGTCTACCAAATCCACTCACAAGGCATTGGTCGGCCCGGGGCTATAGCAGAAGACACTTGCCCAAGATGCCACGCAGTGGGACTGAACCCGAAACCATGTGATTGGTTAGCAACGTACTTACCACACAGCCACTCCTGCGCCTATAATAATGTATCATTATTTCGCACAAGGCCAGCAATTGAGGGGGATGGAGTAGTCGATTCTGTTAAATCCAACCCACTGTCCACTCATTAATGCGGTTCGCAGGTGAGAAAGGTTTACGATTCTGTAGTGAGGCATATGTTCATTCGCCTCACCTGAAAATCGAAAGCGAGGCAAGAACACTGTTCACTTGCTGCCTGCTGCTTTCTTATTTTATATCATTCGAAACTCTTCAGCTATTCACCGAAAATTTGGTTGCCAAACAAGAAGAACATGCAAATGGAAAACATCTTACCAAAGTTTAGGGTTTCATAATTAATATGTTATTAGTACGTTAAAATAGAGCAAACATTTCGTGCAACAGAATCGAAAAAACATAAAAAAACAGTTGACAAGTATGCAACAAATTTGTATCCTCTCACACAGCAGCTACCATATTAATGACTTAGTATCTGTACAGTTATTGCTTGTACTTTTGTAGTTCATATCATCCTTTCATCTTGAAAAAATAATAGTGCATAATTTTCGATGGCATTTCATAAAACAGCTCAAGCATCCATTCATTACTTTTATTACGATATCTTTGTCACAGCTTATGTTATCAAGAGCAGTCTTGGTGACAGATGTTATCAAGAGCAGTCTTGGTGACAAGACAATTAATTACTTATTCAATTACGTACATTTTACGTTCTGATTTCAGTGAAGTAGGCTTTACCTGAGTTCAAATCTAACTGAAATAGTCTTTACCCTTTATATTCCCAAGGTCGAAAAGCTGATCATCAGTTATTGTTAGTTTTTATGCCCTAAGTTGATTTTGATTGCGAAAACTAATATCCAACACATTCCAATCACGATCATCTCGTCTTTTTTCCATATATATATATGTATGTATATATATATATATATATATATATATATATATATATATATATATGTATATATATATATATATATATATATATATATATATATATATGTATATATATAGATATTATATATATATATATAATGTATATATATATAATATAATGTATATATATATATATATGTATATATATATATATGTATATATATATATATATATATGTATATCTCTCTCTATATAAACGGCAGTTTGTCTGTGCGTTTTCTGTGTGTCTGTTTTCTCGTACCCTCACTCTGACCACGGCTTTCAACCGATTCTGATGAAAATTGACACACACATAGCCCAATGTCATAATTCAAAACTAACGCAGCGAAAATTTTGAAAAGTTCCCCCAGTTCTGAAAAAAATCGATAAATTCGACATGGGGTCGAGAATCAGAAACCCAAACCACAGACCGTCTAGGGGACGCAACTCCACCTTTTTTAACTCTCAAAAAAAATTTACCATCATTTTTTTCCCATTTTTTTGCTATTTTTTGGCTATAACTCTCTAAAAATGCTTTATAGTTATTTCCCTTACAAACCTGAGCAACGCCGGGCGATACTGCTAGTATATATATATATGTATATATATATATAATATATATATGTATATATATATATATATATATATGTATATATATATATATAATATATATATATATATATATATATATATATATTCTTTTGAATGAAACAGTTCTAGTCCTATAGAAGCTCCTTCTATAAAATAAATTAATTTACTCTGCTATGTATTGAGTACTTATTTACTGTGGTTAACCCCGACTCAACCCGGGACCTACATATATATATTCATAGAAATGGCAAAACAACAAAAGAATGAAAGAGACCTCGATATTACGTAAATAGAGGAATTTATCTGTAAAATGTGACAATTATTCGGTAGCCATGATAAAACTCCGAGTTTCGGATGTCGGGACGGAAACCCACGTCGCCATCTCTTCAGCATTTTTTCGATGGCTGGATAGCTGAAGAGATGGTGACGTGGGTTTCCGCCCGACATCCGAAACTCGGAGTTTTATCAAGGCTAGCGAATAATTGTCACATATTATATTTACATATATATATATATCTATATATATATATATATATAGATATATATATATATATAGGTTTATCATCCCATCTAGCTTTTTGGTACCTTTGGCAGATTATTGCAACTATTCGAACCAGATTACCGACCTGTAGATAATTTTCTCTCTCCACCCTAAGTCTCAAAAACATTGGAACGGGTCACAGGCGCTGCCCCTCTGTCCTTGACTAAACATTAAAAAAAAAAAACAGATTCCAGAAAAATATGGTTTATTCTGTTGTTTTCCTGGTTGATATAAGACTTTATGTATTAACTGTCTTTCTGTAATGAATTTGTTTCAATTAACACCAAATTTTTCAACTCCAGTAGAGTTCATATACGTGGATGCAACTGCGTATAGGCGGTTAAAAAGACGTCGAATTTCTAGCAAAAGGAGCAGGTATTTGTGTCCTTTACTTGGAGTTGTCCTGTGTTTATAGTCACGAGATTCTGTTAAAGCGACATATCTGTAGTAGATATCGCAAGGTAGAAGCAGCAATTCACTTCCGTAAGATTGATGACCATTTCTTTAATTTGATATCGCCCTTTTCTGTGAATTTAACTGGAAGAAGGATGACTTCTGTCAAATTAATTCTGCCTAGAGAAACATAAGTGTCACTCGTGTTCCTACTACGACCAATTTTTATTTCTGCGTTAAGGAAATATTCATTTCTATAGTGTTTTAAGACAGGCAATCCATAATAAAGATGGGACACCCCCAGCTAGGATTCAGAGGCGAATTTTTCAATGAAGTTTGACAGGATGCTGCGCTTGTAGGTTATTATTAAGTGTTCGAATGTGCTTACACCTATACTGAAACTTAAGTTGAACTGGTTGCAGTTTCTCAGTCACATTAATGCTGCAATACTTTAAACTCTATACAGTGTCATATACAGGGACTCTACTCCATCGAAAGAATTAAACCAAGTACAGAATATGAAGAAAATATTGTTTTCTATGTTTAAAAAGACAAGTGTGTTATATTCAGAAATCAGAAATCTTCACAATTTAGTATTTAGAAAACGAACAAGTCGAATATTCTTTTCTACTCTAGGCATAGGGTACGACATTTTTGGGGAGGGGGCCAGTCGATTAGCTCGACCCCAGTACGTAACTGGTACTTAATTTATCGACCCCGAAAGGATGAAAGGCAAAGTCGACCTCGGCGGAATTTGAACTAAGAACGTAAAGACAGACGAAATACTGCTAAGTATTTTGGCCGGCATGCTAACGTTTATTTCTTTATCACCCACAAAGGGCTAAACATAGAGGGGACAAACAAGGACAGACAAACGGATTAAGTCGATTACATCGACCCCCAGTGCATAACTGGTACATATTTAATCGACCCCAAAAGGATGAAAGGCAAAACAAAACAATGTACATGATAACATGAAAGCCACTACCTGGTACCGCATCAGAACAATATTTATTATTATTATTATTATTATTATTATTATTATATATTTTTTCCTTCTTTCTTCAAATTTTCTTTCGTTTCTCGCCGAGTGTTTTCCATACATCTAGGGCAGAGAAGGGCATTGTATGCTTTCCCAGATTACACGCGCAAATTCACAGATAAAATATATTATTATTATTATTATTATTATTATTATTATTATTATTATTATTATTATTATTATTATCAGTAAAGGATGGAGTAAGGTGATCGGTCATTGTAATAAAGGATAGAATTGATAAGGATGCCTTGGTGCTACAAGAGTGGTGACGGTAACTATTGTTTTTGGTGGCGGTGGTTAATTGTTTCGGTGATGATTTTGATGGCTGGTGGTAGAGATGGTAGCGGTGGTGATGATTGTTGACGGTGGTCGTTGGCAATGGCAGTAGTTTTAGTGGTGATGATCTGGGTATCATTTTTCTAAACAGATGGATAGATTTACGACCGCCCAGAATATCATAATACTGCAGCTTTTAACCTCAGGTTATGTAAGAGGATCTCCGCTATCGTGTTGAGGGGGATGTGCGAGGATGCATGTTTTGATAAGAAAAAGCGAACATAACTGGATAAATAAATAAGTAAATATATAAATAAGTAATAAATAGTAAATAGTCAGAAATATTTTCCAGGTATTGAGGTCACACGGGGTATTGGTATGTTTATCACCTGAGAGTAGAGCCTGTGAATCGAAGGATTTAACGGATAAAGAATTTAAAAATAAAACATGTGCGTATACGTGTGTTAGTAGGTTGTGTGTGCCTCTGTATGTGTATTTGTGCATACATGTATATATATATATATATATATCTATGTATGTATACATACATATATATATATATATATACATACATACATATATATATATATACATACGATGTATGTATCCATGAATGTGTTTCATTCTGGCATGAGAAAAACGGATATCCTAGAGTTTTAAACGCACCTATATATATATATATATTTATATATATATATATATATATATACTATAATTATAATCAGAGGTCAGCTAATTGCTTCGCCATGCACCGAATTAGAAAATAGACGTTAATGCCTTTCTACTACCATAAAGATCTCCGAGACAGTAACACACTTTTTAAAGGCGTTAGCATCTATTTTCTAATTCAGATCGTGGCGAAGCAGTTAGCTGACCCTGATTATAATTATATATATTGTTTGTTTGTTTGTTCCTTCACGAGCCACGCCTGGCTCATAAGGGCCGGTTTCCCAGTTTCCTTGGCATATAGGCTCCCCACGTAGACGGGACGCCAGTCCGTCGCAGGTGAGCTGCAAGATGCAAGAGGAAAGAGTAAGAGAGAGTTGTGGCGAAGGCGCGTGGAGTTTAGGTGTTTCGCTCGGTCTGAGATTCGAACCCGCGATCCCTCGACTGCGAGTCCGTTGCTCAAACCACTAGGCCATGTGCCTCCACTAATTATGAATATAATTATAGAATATTTGTATAATTTGCCTTAAAAGGTTATTTTAACATACCGACTACTTGGTAAAATTATTAAATTAATCAATTGATCTATTAATTAATTTATTTTACCCTTTTATTATTATTATTATTATTATTATTATTATTATTATATATATATATATATATATATATATATATATAATACGTTTTTTTACTATTTAATTACTATGTAATTTGATTTTTCATTATTGAATTTATAAAAGGTGTTTTTTTCTAATATGTACATATATCTATATATATATATATAATATATATATATATATATATATATATATATCTATATATATATATATATATATATATATATATATAATATATCCTAGATAGTCACGCAAGCAGTATTTAGGCAGAAGCGAACCTTGGGTTAGTTAAAATGTTTGTGGCATATTTTAAATTCTAAAGGCAAATTCACTGTAGTTATTATGTATGTATATTCTCCCTTATGGTAAATGGTGTAGAACCACCATATCTGTTGAGTGCTGTCCCATCATGTAATATATACATATATTCATATTCGTATACATACATTATCACATGCTAGATATGAAACACAGCCCAGGCAACTGGTACATATTAATAACTGGTAGGGACACCATAACATAGTATCAAATATATCAAAGACATGTAAGTGAATATTGTGTCCCACAGTATCGACTTACAGGCTTTTGATATGGCGCTGTGTTATGATTGCATAACGAAATGTATTGTCCCTACCAGCAATTAATATACGGTTGTGTCTGTTGAAGTAGATTTATTCTGGTAATATTCCATAGCTTGGTTTAATAATGTGTTTCAAGGATCTGTGCTTTGGTTTATTGCATTCTGCGCTTGAGTTATATAATCATATAAATAATTTCGTTTATACGATTACATGTTAATGTATAAATACCGGTTCCAACGACATAGAACACTTTAATATAAGACTTTTGTCAGGGGTATACATTCTTGTTGCACTGAAAAAATATTTGTCACTATATTCACACACACATATGTATGTAATATATATAGATATATTTTACATAGCATCATATCACGTATATATATATATATATATATATATATATATACAATATATATATATATACATATTAGATATATACGTGATCACATCACATTATATCATATATAAATATGTGTGTATATATATATATATTTCTTTATTGCCCACAGGGGGCTAAACACAGAGGGGAAAACAAGGATAGACAAACGGATTAAGTCGATTATATCGACCCCAGTGCGTAACTGGTACTTAATTTATCGACCCCGAAAAGATGAAAGGCAAAGTCACCTCGTATATATATATATATATATATATATAATATATATATATATAATATATATATAATGTATATATATATTAATACAATCCGTTCTGTCTGTCTGTGTGTGTCTTCTAGGATCTCGGGTATCCTCCATCCGACTGCGCTCAAATTTGATATGTAGATACGGCGGTATCAAGGCGTGTGTAAGTCTTGAAAAAATTACAAAATCGATTCCAGGTGAGAATGCGATCGATAAAGCCGTGGGAACGTGCATCGTTTTTGTCCTGCTTTTCTTCCGTCAACCTATACATAACTGCACCTTCTATTTTTTGTTGTTTTTGTACTACTTAAAGGCACGTTTCTTTCCTGCTAAGCAGGCAACATTGTTACCACGCCGCAGAAATTGAGCCGAGATCAACTTTGACTTTTATCCTTTCCCGCCTTTTTTCTCCACCACACCTTTTAAGTAAAACCTTGCACAAATTGCAAACTGTCCTCGTAATGTCCCCCTCATCGAATGCCCCTGTGGCAAATAAAAGCAACCCTCACCATTGTTGCGCTGCTGTTGCTGTTGTTGTTGTTGTTACCGTTATTACTATTATTATTATTAGTATTATTATTATTATTATTATTATTATTATTATTGTTATTATTATTATTATTATTATTATTGTTATTATTATTATCATTATTATTATTATTGTTGTTGTTGTTATTATTATTTGTATTACTATTACTATTATTATTAATATTGCTGTTTTTGTTGTTGTTATTATTATTATTATTGCTATTATTATTATTGTTTTTTTGTTGTTGTTGTTGTTGTTATTATTATTATTATTACTATTATTATTATTATTATCATTATATTATTATTATTATTATTATTATTATTATTATTATTATTATTATTATTATTTGTTGCAGTGGTAGTAGTAGTTGTAGTACTAGCAGCAGCAGCAGCAGTATTGATAGTAAGTATGTTTGTGCCAGTATCTACGTAAACAGTTAAATCCTGAAATAGTTCCAGAATTAGAAACACTATCAGTTACATTCTGGTAACTGTGTGAACCTTTCATTATATATATTACTACAGCCATGCGTTCATGTTACAAATCTAGGACGAGTAACATTGCCAAGACGTGTTTACCGGCACAAAATATGCGTGTGGGTGGCTCCACCATGGCAGAGCTACTCAAGTAGTCACAGTCACATGTCGATACGAGTGTGTCTTCCAATTTATACATGGACTTGTCTACGTGTGTTCGCACGTGTCTATGAACTTACGAATGTATCTGTGTAATTATATATAAATAAACGTTATGACGTATAAATTTTGTGAAGACACTTTTTATGGATGTATCCGCTTGCTTTTCCACAGAAAGATAATATATATTACATATATACTATATATATATTTTGTTATTTACATGTAAACACACACATACATATACGTACTTATATGTACATAAATATATACATACGCGCACACACACACACACACACACATATATAGACACACACACATACATATATACATATCATATAACATACATTTTACGAGTATGTATAGATATATATAATATATATATATATATATATATATATATATATATATATATATATATATATACTATATACCGAAGTAAGCACATAATGTGAAACAAGGTGGAAAAAAGAGTACTCAAATACCAGAGATAGAGTAATATGCTTTATTGAAAAGCAGCAGAAATATAACAAAAGCTGTTACTCAGAGCTTCACGTTCCGTTCGTCGGACACTTTTGTTAAATGGTCGCCGAACTGGAACGAGGAGGACTCTGAGTAGTACAGCTTTTGTTATATTTCTGCTGCTTTTAAATAATGTATATATATATATATATATATATATATATATATATATATATATATATATATATATATATCTGTCGCCATGATAGATCGATAGCCACTACACACAGTTTTTTCTGTAGAAGAGCGTAGGCTCGAAACGTAAAACACTTTTCAATTCATGAGCGTTATACTAATACATCTGTTTGTTTTGTACGCCACCTGTCTTCGTCTTTTTTTTTTCGTGAACTCTCCCCCTATATATATATATATATATATACCTCTGTGCAGCCAGCTTCCATGATTGACCGCTAGCTCCAGAGTTTTTTTTTTATTCTCTTTCTGTTTATTTCCTCGTGTTCTTTTCTGTTGAAGAGCGCATAAGTTTGAACAAGAAATCTTATGTGGACCCGCATGGGCCATATGGATCCCAGTTGAGAACCACTCAATTAAACAGAATTTAGTGTGTTTTTTAACACACTAAATTCTGAAATATTTCTCTAAGACAAAATAATACAGCTAGTGCCACTCTATATTTGTATATACATTTAAGTATTTTGATCATATGCTGGGCTAGTTTCAAGTGCGTACATACATACATTATGGCTGCCCCCTCGTTATAGAGTATGGCCATTGCACGAAGTTTAACTGTTACTGGTGCTGTGATCGAATGTGACTTTTTAGCCCAGCTAAAGATCTACATGTCTTGTACAAAATTGGCAGCTAAGACCTTTACTGGTAATAGACGGCTGTAGTTGTAACTGGGCTTCATGTACCTTTGCATGTCGTTTAAGTCCTCCTGCCGAATTACACTCTCTTCCACATGCCCGACAGATATGATTAGTATTGTGTGTTACACCACCACCAGTGGCCAGGTTGTCACACATACATACATATGCTACAGAACTTTCTAAAATTAGAATTCCCTAAGTATTATTCAAACCTAATAGGTTTATACATGAAGTTAGTCAAGCCATATTAATATATGTAGTCACCATCAACCACGACCCCAAGAGCATGGTCAACCATAGGAGAATGAAGGACAAGATAAAATAACGAAACCCGTAGATAAATACGCGCAAACACACACTTATACACTCACACACACACACATAATGATAGATAATTTCATATTTTCATATGTTGATGTCATAAGAATTTATAAACTTTCGAAAGTGTATGTATGTATATGTATATATATATATATATATATATATATATATATATGTGTGTGTGTGTGTGTGTGTGTGTTCGTAAGTATGTATGTTTGTGAATGTGTATTTATATGTTATGTAAACACATCCTTTATGGGTGTATCTGCTTGTAGTATCATTGAAGTCATATATATAAGTACGTATGTTTTTGTCTAAAAGCAAGCGGATACATCCATAAAAAGTGTCTTCACAAAATTTATACGTCATAACGTTTATTTATATTTAATTACACAGATACATTCGTAAGTTCACCGACACGTGCGAACACACGTAGACAAAGCCATGTATAAATTGGAAGACACACTCGTATCGACATGTGACTGTGACTACTTGAGTAGCTCTGCCATGGTGGAGCCACCCACACACATATTTTGTGCCGGTAAACACGTCTTGGCAATGTTACTCGTCCTAGATTTGTAACATGAACGCATGGCTGTAGAAATATATATATTATTAAAGCTTCAAATAGTTACCAGAATACAACTGATTGTGTTTCTAATTCTGGAACTATTTTAGGGTTTAACTGTTTACACCGATCAGGCTCACACACAAGTGTACACACTGATAATGCCACCACCAGCACTACCACTGCCAGCACCCCCACCACTGCTGCCAAAACTGTTCTTTTATCTTTTACATGTTCCAGTCTTTGGACTGCAGTCATGCTGGTGACGGCGCCTTGGAATGTTTAATCGAATGGTTGTCAACTGGGATCCATATGGCCCATTCGGGTCCATATATCTTTTAATTGTTTCAGTCATTTGACTGCGGCCATGCTGGAGCACCGCCTTTAATCGAGCAACTCGACCCCGGGACTTATTCTTTGTAAGCCCAGTACTTATTCTATCGGTCTCTTTTGCGGAACCGCTAGGTGACGGGGACATAAACACACCAGCATCGGTTGTCAAGCAATGCTAGAGGGACAAACACACACGCATATATATATATAAGATTTCTTGTTCAAACTTAGGAGCAATAAATTGCCCATAGTTTTCCAAATCACAAAATATTTTAATTTTTTATTTCACAATCATCAGCGCGTGAATAGCTCTTCACAAATAAGCGTTCGGGAGATGGTTGTGATCGCCGAAGACCATAAGCATGGTTTAGTCAAACAAATTAATCTTAGGATTTTTTTAATGTCCTTGGCCTCCATTTTTTTTTCTTCCAGAATCGTTAAGTTGAAGAAATACAAACAATCACCAGTTGGGAAGTAGACAAACACGGACCAGTAGACAAACATGAATAGAACCCAGAACCATGTGGCTGGGAGGCGAACTTACCACGTAGCCACACATGCGCCTATACATTGAAGTTTTCTTTTATCTGACGAATATTGGAAGCGAACAGTCGGTTTCTACTCCAAGTTCTTCGCAATTAACCTCAACACAGCCATTGCAGTACAGCCGATTCCTTTCCCCCTGACCTTCTGCTACCCAGATGCCGCAGACTATTGATAAGAAATTCAAGATAATTCTAAACTACGAATAAATTGCGATCACTGCTATCTTAAGACGAGATTTTCAACTAACCGAAATATCTGCATCGCTAGATTTATTTCTTGATTTGCGTGTATGTATGTATGTATGTATGTATGTTTGTATGTATGTATGTATGTATGTATGTATGTATGTATGTATGTATGTATTTATTTATTCATGTATGTGTATGTGTGTATGCATGCGTGTATTTATGAATGTATTTATGTATGTATGCATGTATGTATGTGAGTGTATGTATGTGCATGTGTGAACGTATGTAAGTATGTATGTATGAATGTATGTATGTGTGTATGTATATATGTAAGTGTGTATGTATGCATGTGTATGTATATATATGTATGTATGTGTGTAAGTGTGTGTATATGTATGTATATATGTATGTGCCTGTGTGTATATATGTGTGTACGTATGTATGTGCGTATGTATGTATGTGTGTGTGTAAGTGTGTGTGTATGTATGTATGTGTGAGTATGTATGTATCTATGTGTATATGTGTACGTACATCAGTATGTATGCATATCTGTATATATATGTAGGTATATGTAGGTATGGATGTATGTACGTCTGTAAGTCTGTATCTGTCTATTTGTACGTGTGTGTGTGTGTGTGTGTGTGTCTGTCTGTCTGTCTGCTTGTCTGTCTGTCGTTATTATTTTTATTCGGTTTGAAAACCTCGTTTTTCTTTCATTTGAAATCTATGTAATAAAACTGAGATGAGAGATAACAAATATTCTGTTTTTGCCAAAGTTTTTGCTATCAATGGTTTCGTATTGGGGGGAGGGTTGGGCGTTATGTGGGGGAGGAAACAAATTAATCCCTCTCTCTCTCTCTCTTTTCTTTTCTCTGCATACACACATATTCCGCCCTACACATGCACATACACATACACATACTGACATACATATCATTAAACATATGGCCCCACACACACAAATGTATAGACACATACACATGATTATATACACTCACTCAGAAACACATATGTTATACGTGTGTGAGTGAGTGTTTGAGTATATGTATGTTTGTATATTTATGTATGTATTATATGTACGCATATATACACGCGCCCCATGCCACACACACACACATATATATATGTATATAAATGTGTGTGTATATATATATATTTATATATAAGTATGCATGTATATGTATATATATATATATATATATAATATATATATTTATAAATATAAATATATATATATATATATATATATGAATATATATATATATGAATATATATAATAATATATATTATAAATATTAATATATATATATATATATATATATAATATAAATATATATATATATTATAAAATTGTATGTATATATATATTATTATATATATATATAATAATATATATATATATATATATATATATATATATATTTTTTTAATATATATATTTATATATATATATATATATATATATATATATATATATATATATATATATATATATATATATGATAGATAGATTTGATTCTTTAATGTCAGATCATGTTTGCATTACAATAATATGATGCTTTCGTTTGAGGCTGGCGTCTGACCGATAAATATGTTAGCAAAATCTCTCGTCATACCTGGAATGCGTTTGGTGTTTATATTCCGCCACAAGATGAACATCATAAAATCAACGAGCTAATAATGTCGGTCCACCTGCTAGAAATGTCAGCCAAATTTCCATCGAAATATATACGGTATCTTGAAAATAGGACGGACTTAGCTGATAACAGGACGGAATAAAGACGAGTTTTGCACAGTTTCGACTATAGGATCCGCCCGATGTAGTGTTGGAATGCAATTAAGCAGCAACAACAACAACAACAACAACAACAACAACAACAACAACTTCAATAACAACAAAAACAACAACAACAAAAACTACAAGAACAACACAACAACAACAATAAAAATAATAATAATACATAATTTTTTTCGTCTTAACATCAGACTTTCATCTTATAATTAAATTAGTTTTAAAACAAACTTCTAATTTACTTATGCTTCGACAGACATTCTCCAGAACAATACTCTGTGCAAAACCAAATATATGGCCCGCTAGCGATAACACCAACTTGAACTTCAAACTTGTTGTCTCTTGAGGTCTCTGGATGAGACTTGGAGTCAATTTGCAAAGCAAAAGCCAAGCATACAATAATAATAATAATAATAATAATAATAATAATAATAATAATAATAATAATAATAATCCTTTATACGAAAGACAGAAGGTCTGTAATTTTTTGGGAAAGCCTAGTCGATTATATCGACCAAGTACGTAACTGGTACTTATTTCATTGACCCTGAAAGGATGAAAGGATGAAAGTCGACCGCGGCGGAATTTGAACCCAGAACGTGCAGACATCCTGGCGTGCTAACGATTCTGCCAGCTCGCCGCCTTAATAATAATAATAATGATGATGATGATGATGATGATGATGATGATGATGATGAAGAGAAGAAGAAGAAGAAGAAGAAGAAGAAGAAGAAGAAGAAGAAGAAGAAGAAGAAGAAGAGAAGAAGAAGAAGAAGAAGAAGAGCAACAGCAACAACAACAAGGTAACATCTGTAAAAACATGAAGAAGGCAAATGGGATTGAAATGGTTCTTGCGAAACAAAGATGATTTCGTGAGAAATTCTATTGGTAGCATTAAATTTCTAGTATAATGTAAATTATTGTCGGTTCTTTTTCTTTTAACGGATGGCTTCTTTTAAAGACTTGATGTACATCTAAAACGCGACGATCATCCTACATTCACTTTTGGGGAAGGTAACTTTGACCAGGAGGCGTCGATGTCACCCAACAGTGTCCAACGATCACTGGGTGTTTCGACTCGGAATTATAAACACCCACTCATTGTAAGACTGGCAGTGGTGTCCACCAAATCAATGCTCATCATCTCACCCTGTCTTCTAGATTAATTCCTCTCTTTGCTTCACAACTGGCAAGGGGCTCTTTCTGCTGTCACTTCTCTCCTGCGCACAGCTACCTTTCTCTCCTGTTCTCTGGTTCCAATGGCTGTAAGCATCTTTCATACCAACTGGCAAGAATTCCCCTTCGGTCAACTTCAATATGGGGATAGATATGCCTACCAACCTTTCTCCTTGCAACACGAAATATATCGGTAAAGATGATTTGCTATTTAGACAGTTCTCTAATTCTCAAAGATATTCGATAAATCCTTTAGAACCAACAAGTATCCTATATGCAGTCGCAAGGCTTGCTAGAAATAACAGGCAAATCGCTATCAAATCAAAGACAGCTGTTATCAACAAAGGTTTTAACCCGTGTATGAGACTTTTACAGATTAAATGAATTCTTATTGTTACATTTAATGAAATCAGAGAAGTTTTAAAATAGATGTTTCAAATATTGAATTCTTTTGACTAAACTCGAATATTAAGATTTATAGCAGAGAGTAAACTGGATGTTTGGTAGCAAGATTGTATAGGTAAGCATCTTGTTTTGTTCATCAACCTTTAAATCTAAAGTTCTAGCAATTTTTTACATTTCCAGATATCGTATGTATGTATGTATAAGATATAAAATTTTAAAATATAAATAATATAATATGAAAATAATAGTTATCGCCATACTAATATGGCATTCTTATAAAAATAAGAAAAAAGCTGTCCGCTTATTAGCTCCATGAGGCCATCGCCTTAAGTTAGCTATTTGATACACAAACTGTATCCATATAACCTTCGAACAAGGGAGGTCAGTCGCTCCACACTACTTGACCGGCAGCTACAGACGCGTTTCGGGGTATTGCCCCTTTTCAATGCAGCGTAGCCAGCCAGTAGGTGTCGCTTCCGACAATCTCTGTTCGATGGTTCTATTTACCTAGTTTCGGTGGAATACATCCACTGTTTTCAATAATAGAAATATTAAAATTACTAAGTCTCTCTAAAAGAGAACAGCGGCAGCGTTCCCGGAAAATAATAGTTATCGCCATACTAATATGGCATTCTTATAAAAATAAGAAAAAAGCTGTCCGCTTATTAGCTCCATGAGGCCATCGCCTTAAGTTAGCTATTTGATACACAAACTGTATCCATATAACCTTGAAAACAAGTGGATGTATTCCACCGAAACTAGGTAAATAGAACCATCGAACAGAGATTGTCGGAAGCGACACCTACTGGCTGGCTACGCTGCATTGAAAAGGGGCAATACCCCGAAACGCGTCTGTAGCTGCCGGTCAAGTAGTGCGGAGCGACTGACCTCCCTTGTTCGAAGGTTATATGGATACAGTTTGTGTATCAAATAGCTAACTTAAGGCGATGGCCTCATGGAGCTAATAAGCGGACAGCTTTTTTCTTATTTTTATAAGAATGCCATATTAGTATGGCGATAACTATTATTTTCCGGGAACGCTGCCGCTGTTCTCTTTTAGAGAGACTTAGTAATTTTAATATTTCTATTAATATAATATGAAATAAATTGAAATTTAAAAATATAAATAATATAAAATATACATGCCATTAGGTCTCCAAATCTAACGGAGGCCTCAAAAGACATTTTAAGATCCACAAAAATCAGAACTTATTTGCAGCTTTTGGTGGTCCAAAGCAGATATGGAATTTATGTGGGTGTCTTTTCAATACACTGTCTGGTTTAAAAAGCCACATCAGACACCATGGTGGTTCTAAGTTGTAAGTACGAGAGGCGGTCAGACTCTGCATAAGGAGTAGACAACCACCACCACCACCAGCATGTATGTATGTATGTATGTATGTATGTATGTATGTATGTGACCGCGTGTGTATCGTTGGTGATTTTTTCCCCCGTCTTCCCTTCCTTGGATCTTTCCTTTTCCTATGTTTCTGACGAAGAGCTCCGCTCGAAACGTTAAATCCTCCTTCTTTCTTTCCTTTCCTGAGCGTCCAATAATACTATACTTGTTCCACGTCTTCGCGTTGTTGTGTTTTCTCTTTGTGTTTTCATGTTTGGATTAAATTTATGTATGTATGTATGTATGTATGTATGTATGTATGTATGCATGTATGTGAAGGACTCCTAGCCTTTGTTAGGGTATTCTTCTAGGAGAAGATAACTCAGGTAACTGGGATAACTCTGACAAAAAACCTGCGGCTCAGTGGTTACCGATGATGTTGACTTGTTCTTTTCGAATTATGACTGCCGTTGCTTAGTGAGTAGGATTGACTCAGTGCACAGTCTTTCCTCACTTTAAAAAAATCTTCTTGCACAGGCATTGCACGATAACAACATTGTTCATGATTGTTGATGGTGATGTGAGTCTCAATTGAATTGCTGGCTGTAGCCTTAAAAAGCAAATAAAAGTCACATTCGATCACAGCACCAATAACAGTTAAGCTTCGCGCAATGGCCATATTCAATAACGAGGGGGCAGCCATCATGTATGTATGTATGTATGTATGTATGTATGTATGTAATGTATGTATGTATGTATGTATGCATGTATAAATGTATGTATGTATGTATGTATGTATGTATGTATGTATGTATGTATGTATGTATGCATGTATGTATGTATGCATGTATGTATGCATGTATGTATGTATGCATGTATGTATGCATGTATGTATGCATGCATGTATGCATGTATGTTTGTATGTATGTATGTATGTATGCATGTATGCATGTATGTATGTATGTATGTATGCATGTATGCATGTATGTATGTATGTATGTATGCATGTATGTATGTATGCATGTATGCATGTATGCATGCATGTATGTATGTATGTATGTATGTATGTATGTATGTATGTATGTATGTATGTATGCATGTATGCATGTATGTATGTATGCATGTATGTATGTATGTATGTATGTATGTATGTATGTATGTATGTATGTATGTATGTATGTATGTATGTATGTATTTGATAACGTTTCATGCTTGGACTCTTATGGTATTTAAAATAACCGAACGTCTATACAGTGTAAACAGAAGCATACTACAAATAAAGAGGTGAAAATGCTGTACTTCAATACACAGGAGTGAGGTACACCCGAAGACTTATTTACTCGTGTGTGTACCTCAAAATTGTTCATTCTTCACGATTTGACATATCTATTAGACAGAAACGTAAGTAGGTGCCGCATGTTACAGTATTTTGATAATATCTAAGTCATTAGCTTGTCTCTGTATGCTCTACTATGTATTTATCTTTCTCGTTTGTGAAGCAGCAATTTTCACTGTGTTGTAAACGAATCGAAATTCCTGTTGCTACATACTCGAGTCTTTCACTGCTAATTTAGCAGATCAGTTTTCTGGAAAAGTATTTAGGTTGCTCAGGTATTTCGGTACACTACAAGTAAAAATTATATGATTTTCCAGTTATTTATCTTGAAATTGATGCTTTCACTGACTTAGTTGTAAATATCGTTTGTGTAAACTAGAATTTCATTTAAGGTTGAACACATCAATGTAGCATACAAGGTCTTGAACTTCCCACTTAAAACTGCAATGCTTTGCAACACCGCTATAACATCAGAATTTAATTGAAAGGCTTTGTAACACTGTATAAATTACATATTTTAAAAACGTGAGTGTAACATAGCTTAGTGAAGGCGCATGGCTCAGTGGTTAGAGCGTCGAGCTTACGATTGTGAGGTTGTGAGTTCGAATACCGGACCGGGCTGCGTGTTGTGTTCTTGAGCAAGGCACTTTATTTCACGTTGCTCCAGTTCACTCAGCTGTAGAAATGAGTTGCGACGTCACAGGTGCCAAGCTGTATCGGCCCCTTTGCCTTTCCCTTGGATAACACTGATGGCGTGGAGAGGGGAGGCCAGTATGCATGGGCGACTGCTGATCTTCCATAAACAACCTTGCCCGGACTTGTGCCTGGGAGGGTAACTTTCTAGGTGCAATCCCACGGTCAGTCATGACCGAAGGGAGTCTCAGCAACATAGCTTAAATGTCACAATTTTTACTGCAAAGCATTGTAACACGCTTTAAATTTCACAGGTGAACTATAAGACTTTCTAACACAGTTTAAATTTCATAATTTTAACTGCTAAGCCATTTGTAACATCATTTATCCCTCACAATTTAACTGCAAGGCGTTGTAACAAGGCGTCGACCTCGAAAGAATGAAAGGCAAAATCTACTTCGGTGGATTTTGAACTCAAGACGTAAAGTGAGACGAAATACCCAGCGCGCTAACGTTTCCAGTTTGATAATGACGAATTTATTTTACTAAATTTTTCCTTATTTTAAAAATTAATTGAAACTAAGATTGAATGTCTCAAACAGAAATATGATTACAAAAAGAAGACAATGATTTATTTTAATGTCATTTTCTCTTCTTTCTTTCTTTCTTTCGTTTTCACATAATGGGTTGTGTTGATGTACTCCTAATTTCAATCCTCTCACTCATTATTATTTCCAGTTTTTTGTTCTGACACATTGCCACCCAAATAAGCCAGACAGCCAGACACTTTGTCTAACAGATTCACAGACAGACAAACAGAGAGAGAGAGAGAGAGAGAGAGAGAGGGAGAGAGAGAGAGAGAGAGTGCGTGGAGAATGAGAGAAACACTATTTTTATAGTTTGCCATTTACTCTCGTTTACTCTTTTACTTGTTCAGTCATTTGACAGTGGCCATGCTGGAGCCCCGCCTTTAGTCAAGCAAATCGACCCCAGGACTTATTCTTTGTAAGCCTAGTACTTATTCTATCGGTCCCTTTTGCCGAACTGCCAAGTTACGTAGACGTAAACACAACAGCATCGGTTGTCAAACGATATTGGGGGGACGAACACAGACACACAAACATATATACACACACTCACACACAACACACACACGCACACACAACACACACACACACATATATATACGACGGGCTTCTTTCAGTTTCCGTCTACCAAATCCACTCACAAGGCTTTGGTCGGCCTGAGGCTATAGTAGAAGGTACTTACCCAAGGTACCACGCAGTGGGACTGAACCCGGAAACATGTAGTTCGTAAGCAAGCTACTTACCACGGCAATAATTTGTGATAAAAGAATTATATTTTGCTTTTAATGTTGACTAAGAGAGGACAAGGACTTACAATCTACATAGACACACACACACAGATAAATATATATACATACAAAAAGATACACACACACACAGACACACGGTGATATATATATATCTGCGCATGCGTGTGTATGTATCCAAACCTGGTTTACCCACTAAATATCAATAGGTGAATCTAAGCAAGTCATGTGAACTTCACAACATCCAATGACATTCATGGTGTTTCATTGGCAAGGTGAAACTTGGCCCCCTTTTTTATTATTCACATCAACATAAAGGTTAAATCTATATAGGATTTTAATACACGAAACAAATATTTATGAGCGTTATCATATAGCCATTAAGCGTAATAGAGGTCGTAACGATAACTCACTGAAAAACCAGTTCTATCGTGTTAGCAGCCTCATATTGTTAATGGGTTTTCTGTTAACCCTTAGAAAACCCATTTTAAATCAGTGCAAAATGTCTCTTTTATCTCTTTTACTTGTTTCAGTCATATGACTGTGGCCATGCTGGAGCAGCGCCTTAAGTCGAGCAAATCGACCCCGGGACTCATTCTTTGTAAGCCTAGTACCTATTCTATCGGTCTCTTTTGCTAAGCAACCGCTAAGTTACGAGGACGTAAACACACCAGCATCGGTTGTCAAGCAATGCTAGGGGGACAAACACAGACATACAAACACACTTATATATACATATACATATATACGACAGGCTTCTTTCAGTTTCCGTCTACCAAATCCACTCACAAGGCTTTAGACGGCCCGAGGCTATAGTAGAAGACACTTGCCCAAGGTGCCACACAGTGGGACTGAACCCGGAACCATGTGGTTGGTAAGCAAGCTACTTACCACACAGCCAGCGCACCATTGCCGTTGTCGAAAAGGTGGTAAAATTTTTTCGGTTAATAATATAAATCCAGTGGTAATCTGAATTGATTGAATTTGTGTAGTAATATTCAATTAGAGTCGCAAGAAGGGAAAAAATCAAGAGAAAACGGAACAATGAATGATGGTACAACATATGTATAGTAATGTTGCAAGGAAGTAAGAGAATAGGATTCAACGTTTCGGACAGTTATCCTTCGTCAAAAACAGCAATAGATGAAGAAATTAAAGAGAAAAATAAGCGAAAAATTCGCCCCAAAAACCCATTGATTACAGCGAAAGCAGCATTGTGGATGGAAGAACATAAGTGGGGAGTGTGTATCATTGAAAAATAGTACAGCTGTTGCAGCAGCAGCAGTAGCAGCAGCAGCAGTAGTAGTATTAGTAATAGTAGTAGTAATTGTGTAAAGTGTAAAGGTTGGTAGTAGTAAGTAGTATTCATATTATTGGTGTTGTTGGTGTTACAGTGGTGCGAAGGTATGCGAAACAAAGGCGGCGAGCTGGCAGAAACGTTAGCACGCCGGGCGAAATGCTTAGCGGTATTTCGTCTGCCGTTACGTTCTGAGTTCAAATTCCGCCGAGGTCGACTTTGCCTTTCATCCTTTCGGGATCGATAAATTAAGTACCAGTTACGCACTGGGGTCGATGTAATCGACTTAATCCGTTTGTCTGTCCTTGTTTGTCCCCTCTGTGTGTAGCCCCTTGTGGGCAGTAAAAAATAGGTATGTGAAACAAAGTCCAGGCTAATACGAAGAGGTAAAGATAAAATCGATTTCAAATTAGAGTTAACTTTAGGTGGGAGTATCTTGAAGTCATAACCCTGGGTCGGGTGTTAATGGATTGACGTCAGCTGAGAACGCTGAGGCAACCTATGCTGCGTGGACTTGATTGGAGTATGACATAAACCACTCATCATCACCACCACCACCACCACCACCACCACCACCACCATCATCATCATCATCATCATCATCATCATCATTATTATTATTATTGAGTGAGAGAGCAGTGCATGCCATCAAAGTGACACTGGGGTAAAATATACGAAGCCCACTATACCCATCATGACTACCCG
>NC_042999.1:13436617-13439117 GCF_006345805.1 Octopus sinensis | reverse complement strand
TACTTGGTTTCACTTCATGAGGCTTTCTAGCAAGCTATTTGGTGCATGAGAGAGTTCGATGCAGCTGCCCTCATTGCCCCTCCTGCCGTGAAGTTGGTTCATCTGGGACACCTGACAGGAAGAGATCTAGCTCCATTTTAAAGACATCTGTATCACCACATTCTGCAGGTCTCTCAGGTTCTTTGGGAGGATATTGAGAAGCTGTGGGCCTCGAAGCCCAGGCTATCACAGAATCTTGTCTACATCTTGATGGCAAGTTGGATTCCTAGGCACCACGCAGTGGCGCCCAGTTCTGGCATGGCGTAACTCTCGATGCCAAAGTTCAGGACACTTCCCTCCAGGATCTTCAGATGTATATTATGGCATATCTTTCCCGCCTACGCTCCAGGGAATATAATTTTAATCTCTTGAGTCTTTCCCAGTAGCTTACATTCTGCATAGAGGCTATCTTCTTCGTGTAGCTTCGTTGGATCGCCTCAAGTTCTGTGATCAACTTGACACTGGATGGTGACCATAGCTGAGAGCAATAGTCAAAGTGGCTTAGGACAAGGTCTTCCAGAGGACCATCATGGTTTCTTGTTCTCTGGTCTAAAGGTTCTAAGAATCCCTCCATCCAGCCGTCTGCATTTCATTGTCAGTTTAGCAACATGTACATGAAGGTCGCGTCATCACTCATGTGAATACCAGGTCACGCACTGATTGTGCTCTGGGATTGCAATCCCCTCCGGGTCCAGTGTATTCCTGGGTATTGCATTCAGTTTTGCATGCTGATAGTATAAAGCTTGAAACTTTTCAGCATATATATATATCTATATATATATATATATATATATATTATATATATATATATATATATAATTATATTTATATATATATATATATATATTTAATAGTGGTTTTTGTCTCTAATAATATTTTATTATATATTATATATATATTCTTTGTAAGCCCAGTACTTATCCTATCGGTTGTTTTCCGCCGAACGCTATGTAAACGGGGACGTAAACACACCAGCATCGGTTGTCAAGCAATGCTAGGGGGACAGACACCGACTCTCAACACACACACACACATACATATATATATATACATACATATATACGACAAACGTCTTTCAGTTTCCGTCTACATTGTGTGTTGCAGCATTGTCCTGATGAAAGAAGACTCCCTTTCGTCAGTTTCCCTGGGAGTTTGGTCTTGGTAGCCTTTTCGTAACTGCCTCAGCAAGTTGACATAGTACTCTTTATTGATGATGTAGCCTTTTGGAAGACAGTCAATAAAGACAATGTCTTTTGCAACCCCAAAAAGTTTGTGCCTCCCAACCACATATTCCGGGTTAAGTGTTTTCTACTGTAGTCTCGGGCCAACCAGAACCTTGTGAATAGGTTTGATAGACGGAAACTGAAAGAATCCCGTCGTATATATATATATATATATATTATATATATATATATCCTATGTTTCTGAACGAAGAGCTCCGCTCGAAACGTTAAACCTTCCTTCTTTCCTTCTTTCCTGAGCATCCAATAACACTATACTTGTTCCACGTCCTCGCGTTGTTGCGTTTCTCTTTGTGTTTTCATGTTTGAATTAACTGTATATATATGCATGTATGTATGCATGTATACATATATACATACAGATATATATATATATATACATATATACATACAGATATATATATATATATGTTATATATATATGTATAATATATATGTATATATATATATATTATATGTATATATATATATATGGGGGATGTATGTCACTGTGTTTGTGTTATTCCTCCATCACCGCTTGAACAACCGGTTTTGATGTGTTTACGTCCCAATAACTTAGCGGTCGGCAAAGAGCCAGATAAAATAAGTACCAAACTTTAGAAACAAGTTTTGTGGTCAATTCATCGACCAAATATTCTTCAAGGCCGTGCCCCAGCGTGGCCGCGTCTAATGGTTGAAACAAGTAAAAGATATATATATATATATATAATATATATATATCAGTTTCCATCTACCAAGTTCCCTCACAACCTCTTGGTCTGCATGAGACTACAGTCAAAACACTCGTCCAAGATGCTACGTAGTAGGACTGAACCTCGAACCATTAGGCTAGGAAGCAATCTTTTTATCTACACAGCCAACCCTGCGCTTATAAGTCAATTATGTTAACGTCATTGTTTAATTAAGCATACACAAAACGAGTGATTTAATAACCAACCAACTCTAGCGAATAATCGAAATCGAAAACTTTGTCACAACTCCATCGCATAGTTCAACCACATTGCTGTGTTTCGTTTATATTTTCAGTTTTTTTTTTTCTGACATACTGCCACCCAAATAAGCCAGACAGCCAGACACTCAGTCTAACAGATTCACAGACAGACAAACAGAGAGAGGGAGAGGAGGAGTGGGGGGAGAGGAGGAGTGAAAGAGAGACAGACAGATAGAGAGGTAGGCAAATCAAGAAACCACCAAACGCGTGGTTCATTCATCTTGTCTAC
>NC_042999.1:13414766-13436517 GCF_006345805.1 Octopus sinensis | reverse complement strand
GCGTCTTGCAACCTTTTCAATAGTTTTGCAAGACGTAACGAAAATTTTAGGAAAATAAAAATAAAAAGAATATGACTCTCCCACAAAAAGAAATTGACTCTTCCCAGACACAACAGAATATGCTTCAACACACGAACTCATATAAAGAACCTTGCAAACCAAATCCAAAAACGAAACTTAATGTTTGTTGTTTATAATATCATATCGGACACGACGGTCCGAGGCAGAACCACAAGAAAAACGAAATAAAATTGTTTTTATAAAGGAATGTACTTATTGACTGGTTCTGTAGTTTTTGCTTCGTAGACGACTGTATTTATTCCATCTAATTAGTTTGGTCGTAAGAATGTGAACGTTAGAAAAAGTTAAAACGACAGAGATTGAGTGGAACGCGTGTGTCGTCTGCCATGCTGTGGTTTTAAGTTAGTAGCATAGCAGTAGGTCAGATTGTTCATCGTGCAAAATCTCATCGTTGAGAACACAAACCACTGAAAGCTGAATAATGACTGACGTAAAAGCTTGGTTGCGTTCTACTTTCAGTTCTCTTCTCTTGTCTTCCCTGCTCTGCTTCTAACAATAAAACAAATCATTAGATGTAAAAGCATATATTAAGGTTGACTGAATCGCAATTAGCAGCCTTGATTCATCTCAGTAATGATTATGTAATCAATGGATTTGGTGGCCATTGTTGGATGTCAGTCATTTGTTTTGTTACCGACGTTCTTATTTTGATGTGACCAGCTTCTTTATAAAAAAATTCCTTGATTGAAAATAACAAATCCCAATTTCAAACTGAAGCATAGATATGCAACAGCTGCCATTGTTCTATTATAGAAATTTGTGGGTTGTTTTCAAACGCATGGTTTAAGATGTCCGTTTTTTTTTTGTTTTTTTTTGTGCCTTTTCTTTTTTCAAAAGTAAAAAATGGTATTCCCAACCATGCTTTTTTCTAAACATATTCTTTAAAGCAATTCAATTATAATTTTATCGACTTTGCCTTTTATCATTTCTGAATCGATAAAATAAGTACCAGTTGAGTACTGGTGTCGATGTAATCGACTTGCTCCCTCCCCTAAACATCAGACCTTCTACCTATAGCAGAAAATTCCATCCTCATCATTTATTATTATTATTATTATTATTAGTAGTAGTAGTAGTAGTAGTAGTAGTAGTATTAGTAGTAGTAGTAGTAGTAGTAGTAGTAGTAGTAGTAGTAGTAGTATATCGTGAGGTTGTTGATTGAAGATATTGTGTCTACTGGGGGTTTGTACTATTTATCAAGTCACAACAAGGATCTCAGATAGGCAGTACTTTGCACAAAATGCGTGCAGTTCTAAGTAATGCCAACTTTTGCAATACATCTACATTGTAGGGCATTTCTAAGGTTTTCAGATGTTCTTTTCAGATTGGGGAGTATTGAACCCAATGCTCCGATGACATTGGGGATAAATTTCATATAAGACTCTTGTAGCTGCCACATCTCAGCGCATCTTAGTGATTTCAATTCTCAGGTCTCCAGATTTATCAACTTTTTCTCTTTCTTTCATGATGATGTATTGATCTCTTGGCACTGCCACATCAATCTTGTTTGTCCCTCTTAAAGGTTACTATATCCGGCTTCGGTGCTCTAACATTTTGTCTGGAAATCAAAATCCCAGAGGATTTTTGCCTTCCCCTTTTCGTCCATTATTATTATTACAGTTATTAAGGCGGCAGGCAGCCTTTCGTCCGTTTTTACATTTTGATTTCGAATTCCACTAAGGCCGATTTTGACCTTCCTCATTTTGGCGTTGATAAAATAAGTACCAGTTGGACAATGGGGTCTATATAGCCGGCTAGTCCCTCCCCCCTAAGTTACTGTCCTTGTGCCTATAGTAAAAAGGATTATTATTACAATTATTATTGATGGTCTGATGGAATTATTAGAACTTCAGAATAATAATTTGCAGCATTTGTTCCCAATCTATACATTCTAAGTTCAAATCTTGTGAGAGTCGATCATTTCCTTTCATCGTTTCGGAGTAGACAAAATGAAGTACCAGTAAAAAACTGGGATCGCTGTTATCCACTTGCGTCTTCTCCTAAAATTGCTAGCCTTGTGCCAAAATTTTAAACCATAATGACGAATAACAGAAGCGATTCAAATTATGTTGAAAGATCATCAATTCCGAGGTAAATGTATTACAAATTGATTCCAATCCTCTCTACAATGTGTGTGTGTGTGGTTTTACATATTCACACACACAACACACACATATAATTATATGTTATATATATACTATATATATATTATATATATATTAATATATATATATATAATATATGTTACGGTCATTCAATTTGTAATACATTTACCTCGGAATTGATGATCTTTCAACATAATTTGAATCGCTTCTGTTATTCGTCATTATGGTTTAAAATTTTGGCACAAGGCTAGCAATTTTAGGAGAAGACGCAAGTGGATAACAGCGATCCCAGTTTTTTACTGGTACTTCATTTTGTCTACTCTGTTGTGTGCTGTCTGTTGTAACTCAGTGTACCTGTTGTAAGAAATCCATACTTATGTATATATTATATATATATATATATAATATGTATGTGTGTTGTGTGTGTGTGTGTGTGTGTGTGTGGTGTGGCGTTTGTGTGTGTGTATGTATGTGTGTATATGTGTAAAATAATATATGTGTTTATACATATGCATGCATATAATTTATACAAAGTATATATATATATATGCATATATATATATGTATATATATATATGCACACACACACACATATATATATACATAAACACACAAATATATTATATCTATATATATATATATTTATGTGTATACATTTGTGTATGTATGTATGTATATATACATATTTGTGTGTGTGTATATATGTATGATTGATTGATGATGATTGATTCTAGTTTCAGCTTATGAGCTGTTGCCATGCTGGGGCACCGCCATTTGGTGTTGCTACTTGGTTCACTTCATGGAGGCTTTCTAGCAACTGCTATTTGGTGCATGAGAGAGTTCGATGCGCTGTCCCTCATCTGCCCCTCCTGCCGTGAAGTTGGTTCATCTGATGACAGGAAGAGATCCAGCTTCATTTTAAAGACATCTGTATCCACCCCGGCAGGTCTCTCAGGTTCTTCGGAGGATATTGAAGAGCTGTGGCCTCGGAGCCCAGGCTATCACAGAATCTTGTCCTACATCTTGATGGCAGGTTGGAGTCCTAGGCACCACGCAGTGCCCCACTTCTGGCATTTGCGTAACTCTATATATATATATATATATATACATATTTGTGTATGTATTATATATATATAATATATATATAATACATAAGTATGGTTTCTTACAACAGGTACACTGAGTTATATTCGCATGCCGTGAGGAGAGTTCACTTCTGACATTCTTTCATTTCTTATCTAGGTATAGACATGTATATATATATATGCATGCATATACATATACGTACACACACGCGCGCACACACAATCACGTACTATATATATAAATACTCACACACACATATATGTGAATGTACATAAATATATATAATATGTATATATATGTATATATGTGTGTGTGTATGTGTATATATGTATGCATGCATATATACATATATATATCTACATATATGTATTTTATGTATGTATGCATTATATATATATGTATACATACATATATGTGTGCATATATATATATATGTATGTATATATATATATATATATATATGTATGTATGTATGTATGTATGTATGTATGTATGTATGTATGTATGCATATATATACATACATACACACATATATATATATATATGGATATATATATATATATGTATGCATATATATATATGTGTGTATGTATATATATATATATACGTATGTATATATACGTATGTATATATATATGTGTGTGTGTATGTGTGTATTATGTGTTTGTGTGTGTTGTGTGTGTGTGTGTGTGTGTGTGTGTGTGTGTGTGTGTGTGTGTGTGGTGTGTGTGTGTTTGTGTGTGCATCGTCGTGATATCTAATAAGCGAAGACTTCTTTTTGGAACCTACCCAGTCTCGGCTCAATCTATTCGTGCAAGCTCGCTTGTTTCATGTGCCAGAATGTATTTATATATGTAAGCTGTCAACTTAAATAATGATAATTGATATTTATAATGGGCAAAGATACAATCAGGAATACAGTAACTGAAATACGTGACCAACCTTATAAAGCTGTAAATACTAAATCTGCCGTAACTCCAAGCCATTGTCTTGCTTTCACCCCAGGTTGATGCTAATTCGCTTCAGAGTCGCTCATGCATAAACATTTTCAAATTTAAGTTATCTGTTTCCATTGTTGCTCTGTCAAAAAGAAACAATATGGCTGTTAAAGTAAAAATTTAAGCCAAGTTTAGCGGAGTAAAAAGGCGAAGGAATTTTTTTCATATTATTTTAGTTATGGATTGTAGCCAAATCGGAAACGTTTAATACAAGAGTTCTCAGCTGTTTCTTTTTTAGGGATCTCTCTTATTCCTATTTTATTCGGATGGAACCTCATAGCCATTCTTTTATTCTTTTATTCTTTTACTTGTTTCAGTAATTTGACTGCGGCCATACTGGAGCACCATCTTAAAGGGTTTTCGCCGAAGAAATCGCCCCCCCCCCCGGACTTTTTCATTGTAAGGGCTGGTACTTATTCCGTCGGGTTCTTTTGCCGAACCGCCATCCTACCGATACATAAACACACCAACATCAGTTGTCAAGCGATGGGGTGCGATGGGGGGGGGACACCGACACATAGACACACAGACACATACACAATTATATACATATATGTGTCCACAGTAAGTTTATACATATATATATATATATATATATATGACGTAATTTAAGATTCAGTAGGATATATAATACCACTTATATATAATACCACAATATCAGAGCCAATGCTCGGAAAACCACCATAAACTCACGATAAAGATACACACGAGCAATGCAATGAACATACGAGAAATAGGTTTACCTTTGCTTTGAATACATCAGTAAGTAATTGATTTTACCCTTTGCATGGTAAACATGCTCTGCGATCTTCAATTGAAAATAACAGTTAACATCTATTTCTAAAATACTCACTACGTTAGCTCGAATGCATTCCTTACTTTCAACGTCCGTTTAAAAGAAACTATCGTAAACAAGAAAAATTTAAATAAACTAGCATTATTACTGTTATTTACAGTAACAATAAGGTGGCTAGCAAGTTCGCCCCTTTACTAAAATCAGAACCATTGCTCCAAAAACCATTGTGCTTGTAAAGGCGTGAACTTTCTAGCCACCTTATTATTACTATAAATACCGGTAATACTAATTCTTTATACATATATATATAACGGGAAGCTTTATGAAAATAGACAAAAGACGAGGCCGGTTTACGGAAATAAACAAAAGACGAAGGCAGGTGGAATACAAACAAACAATTGTATTAGTATATACATATATATATATATATATATATATATATATATATATATATATATATATATATATATAGTTACACTTGTGTGACTATAGATAGATAGGTTGGTAGATAGATAGATAGATAGATAGATAGATAGATAGATAGATAGATAGATAGATAGATAGATAGATAGATAGATAGATAGATAGATAGATAGATAGATAGATTTCTTTATTGGCCACGCAGAAGGGACAAAATACAAAGTAGAGCTTTTCTTTTTGGAAAGAAGAGAAGGGGAAAGAAAAGGGGGAGCGAATTCCGATCAAAAGAGATCGTGAAAAAAAGTGGGGCCGATCAATAGGGATTGTGTATCACAGAAATGTCAATGTAAAAAGGGAAAACAGATTAGGTTTGTCCGTGGATAGAAAAGCCTACGGAAAAGACTACAGGAACCTTGTACAATAGTGTCATGCAAAAAGATAGGTAGATATGTTTCTTTATTAGCCACACAGGGCTGCACACAGACGGGACAGATTACAAAGTAGAGTTTTTCTTTTTTGGAGGAGAGAGAAAAAAAAGGTGGGATAGGTTTTCGATCAAAAGGGATCGTAAAAGGGAAAGAAAGAAAGAAAAACGATCAACAGGGATCGTGTATCACAGTAATGTCATGATGTAAAGTGTAAAGGGGGAAGCAGTTAAGGTTTATCCGTGGAAAGAAAAGGCTATGGAAAAGACCACGGTAACCTCGGTCAATAATGTCACATGTTGACACATTTGTTTGCTAGTAGGTAACCCTCTGTTTTAAATTTTTCCGGGTTCATAGGATTATGCTCATGGTTGCTTCGTCATTCATACGTGCCATCCTTGCTACATTCACCCATAATTTTTTGAAACATTCGCTAGACAAAACTTGCCTCTCTACTCTCACTTTCCTTTTCAAGTGATACTTGAAGAAGTTGATGAGAGATTGACCAGAGAGGAAAGTGTTTGTCTGTAATCCTTTCAGACGCGTCCACCAGATACAGTCTTTCGCCATAGCCACAAGAATGATGAAAATAGCTTTTCCTTCCCGTTTGAAGGAAGGAGGCGTGACAATATTGACAATATACTCGACTGATAAACCGACTCGACCCACACGTGACAGCAGTCGTTCGACATAAGCCCACATATAGGTAGGTAGATAGATAGATAGATAGATAGATAGATAGATAGATAGATAGATAGATAGATAGATAGATAGATAGATAGATAGATAGATAGATAGATAGATAGATAGATAGATAGATAAGTTTCTTTATTGGCCACACAGGGCTGCACACAGACGGGACAAGTTACAAGGTAGAACTTTTCTTTTGGGGGAGAAAAAAAAAGGTGGCGTAGGTTTTCGATCAAAGGGATCGTAAAAGGAAAAAAGAACAAAAAAAAGAAGAAAAGGTAAAGAAAAAAAGAAAAAAAGAAAAGAAAAAAGGGAAAAAAAGAAAAGAAAAATGAAAAGAGAGAAAAAAGAGGAAAAAAGGGGGAGAGGAAAAAAAACGATCAATAGGGATCGTGTATCACAGTGTCATAATGTATGGTGTAAAGGGGAAAGCAAGTAAGGTTTATCCGTGGGAAGAAAAGCCTACGAAAAAGACCACGGTAACCTTGGTCAATATTGTTATATGTTACCACATTTGTTTGCAAGTGGTTAACCCTCTGTTTTCAAGGTAGGGGGGGGGGACGAGTGAGAGAATGTCTGTAAAATTGTGAAGAGATAAAAGGAATGAATATGATGGCAAATATTGAAATAGACTCGCCCAGTCGAACATCTGCTTCTACAAATTGTCAACTGACGGGTTAAGAAAATATTTTACCGTTTTCTTTTTCTTAGGATTTGGACCTAAATATATCCATGCGTGTGTGTGAGAGAGAGCGCATATGTGCGTCTATACATATATGATTATATACACTAGATATATGAAATTATATATATGTATATACACATACACACACACACTTTCAGAGTTGCCATCACCAACATCATTATCATATTCATCATTACCATCATCGTCATCATCATCATCATTGTCATCATCATCGTCTCCAGTCGTCCACATCGCACCATCATCATCATAATCATCATAATCATCGCCATCATGATCATCATAACCATCATTACCACTACCTTCATCAATAGCAACATCAGCTCATCACCCTTGTTTCCTCTTCTTTTTCTTCTTCTTCTTTTCTTCTTCTTCTTCTTCTTCTTCTTCTTTTTCTTCTTCTTCTTCTTCTTCTTCTTCTTCTTCTTCTTCTTCTTCTTTTCCATCTTCTTTTATTCATCTTCTTTTCTGCATCATCTTCTTCTACTTCTTCATCTTTTCTTCCTCATCATCATCATCTTCGTCTTCTTCTTTTTTCGTTTCTTCTTCTTTTCTTCATCTTTACTTTATCATCTTCTTCATCTTCGTCTTCTTCTTTTCTTCGTTTCTTCTTCTTTTCTTCTTCTTTTCATTTTTGTCTTTGTGTTCGTTTCTTCTTTTCTTCTTCTTCTTCATCTTCGTCTTCTTTTCTTCTTCTTCGTCTTCTTCTTCTTCGTCTTCTTTTTCTTTCCTTCATCTTTTCTTTATCATCTTCTTCATCTTCGTCTTCTTCTTTTCTTCGTTTCTTCTTTTCTTCTTCTTCTTCTTTTCATCTTTGTCTTTGTGTTCGTTTCTTCTTTTCTTCTTCTTCTTCGTCTTCTTCGTTTTCTTCTTCTTTTCTTCTTCGTTTCTTCTTCTTTTCTTCTTCTTCTTCTTCTCTTCTTCTTCTTCTCCTTCCTCTCCTTCTTCGACTTCTTAGTGTTGTCGCTATTTTCACTGTCATTATTTTCCTCTGTGATGTATCTGTTATATGTACACTCTGTCTGAGTAGATGATTAGCTCTAGAACTCTCTCTCTCCGATATAAACACAAGCAGATGTAACATCGTCCAGCACTTTCTTTACCTCTTTCTCTCTCTCTTCTCTCTCTCTCTCTCTCTCTCTCTCCCTCTCTTCTCTGTTGTCTCTATCTCTATTTCTCTTTTTCTCCCATTCTATCTCTTTCTCCAACTCTCTTTATCCTCCTCCACACCTCCCTTTATAATTCTCTCTTTCTCCTTCTCTCTGTCAAATACACCCGGACGCTAACACGCAATCACATATTCGGATGTGTCTGTACTCATAAGCATAGATTATTAACACAGCTACACTTACATAAGTGAGTGTTCACCGAACGCTACGAAGAAAACCAAACGCGGCGAGCTGGCAGAAACTTTAGCACGCCGGGCGAAATGCGTAGCAGTATTTCGTCTGCCGCTACGTTCTGAGTTCAAATTCCGCCGAGGTCGACTTTGCCTTTCATCCTTTCGGGGTCGATAATTTAAGTACCAGTTGCGCACTAGGGTCGATGTAATCGACTTAGTCCGTTTGTCTGTCCTTAATTGTCCTCTCTGTGTTTAGCCCCTTGTGGGTAGTAAAGAAATAGGTATTTCGTCTGCCGTTACGTTCTGAGTTCAAGTTCCGCCGAGGTCGACTTTGCCTTTCATCCTTTCGGGGTCGATTAAATAAGTACCAGTTATGCACTGGGTCGATATTATCGACTTAATCCGTTTGTCTGTCCTTGTTTGTCCTCTCTGTGTTTAGCCCCTTGTGGGTAGTAAAGAAATAGATACTCTTCTTTGAGGAAAGAATTGGCACATAAAAAGTGCAACATTTGTGCTGTGGGAGGCACGATAAATTCTAAAGATTTATTTTGAGGGTGAAACTAGCGACTTCAAGGCCGAAAATCACGTTGTTTCGTTTACCTGAGAGTTCCGATTGAGGTTGACTTAGACCTTTCTGTGTTATCGTGTTCCTGTGTTGATGAGAAAGATGATGATGACAATTACGTACCTATTGCTATGTAAATGCAATCCATAATTTTGGACATCTCTGACCAGCTAATTTTACTGTAGTTTTACAAGAATTTCTTAAGCTTCTTTCCAGAATCAGTGTGGCTTCAAAACTATTTGATAATCTCCTCCGTAAACTGAGCGTTCAGGATCCGAGTTCTTAATTAAAATGCACAGCATGTCTTCGAAATCGTTTCATAAATACTCTACTTTGTTTCTTTACATTCTCTACTTTCCGTATATTATAAGGAAATACTTGTGCCTGGCTGGGTTTTGTAGACTAAATGAAACTCATTGCCAAAATCCACCGAAAGAACGATTTTATGAGAATATGAGAATAAGTCTTACTATTTTAAGCATCACTATCTTAACGTTGCTACTTCCTCTTTCTTTTTCTGTCGTTTATACACACTCTCTCTTTTCTCTCTCTCCACTCCCTTCTTCCCCTTTGTCTCTCTCTATCTACTTGCCTGCCTACCTATCTATCTATCTAGTTGAATTAGGTACTTAAGTTGAAGCACCAAGTCAGTCCGTTATTATCCACACAGCTCGAAATAAGGTGAATAAATCAAAATGAGTAACAGGATTTCAAGTAGTAATGAATTATAACCCTATGAATCCCACTGTGTTCCACGCCACTTTAAAAAAATTATAGACTGTTCCCTTAGCTATTCCTGCTACAATAGCGACAGCATGAATTTCTTGCATCTTTTTGCTGTTAAAATATTTAAGAAAAATAATGTTAATGTATCTTGTCTGTTGAAGTTCCGTATTTGTGCAGCTGAAGATAGCACTGTATTTAAAAATTGATACAATGATTGCATTGCATTGTTCAATTAAATAGAGTCGCTTGAAATGGTCGTACTGGATTACTACTTGAAATCCTGTTACTTATTTTGATTTTATTCACCTTACTTCGAGCTATCTGTCTATCTATCTATCTATCTATCTATCTATCTATCTATCTATCTATCTATCTATCTATCTATCTATCTATCTATCTATCTGTCTGTCTGTATATCTATCTATCTATCTATCTATCTATCTATCTATCTATCTATCTATCTATCTATCTATCTATCTATCTATATGTATGTCTATCTATCAGTCTGTCTGTCTATCTGTCTATTTATCTATTTATCTTTCACTCTTTGTTTGTCCTGAAGTTTCTTGATGTACATTATTTTCTAACACTAAACTTCCTGTAACTCAAGTTTTTCGTTAAACACTTACATGCTGGCGCATGTACTCGTACTTTCCGCCCGTCTTCTTTTACATGTATTTGTAAATAACAGCCTCGTAAATTATTTGCATCTCAAAGTGAAATCCATTGAGCAAATGTTCACATTCAAATATTCAACACTGGAAATGTTTAGCTGTAGTTGTTAGTATCACAACTGAAGAAGCTTCCAAATGATTGGTATAAATTCTGATGGCTGAATGCTGATAATATAAAAATAGAAACAAAGTCAAAACAGATAAAATGCGTAAGACTTTGGTGGTGCTTTTGTCATAGACTGAAAATTAGCTTTGGCATTCCAGAGAATGAGAAGAAAGCATAGCGAATAAGAGGCGTGGAACATCTCGAGTAAAGAGCTTTTAGGCTGAGTGATACACAGTGCTTATGAGAATGTGAGAGGTAATAAGAAAGCAAGAGAGAGATAAAGAGAGGGGAACAGAGAGAGGGATGGAGAGGGAGGAAAGAGAGAGAGAAAGAAGGAAAGAAAGCGTGAAAGAGAGAGTTACGTGCACTGGTATCGAAACTGGATCGCAGTATTGCGTATAAAGCGTTTGTATATAAATAACTGATGTGACATGCATTGACATCAAAGTGCATCGCAAGATAAAAATAAAGATGCGTAGATACGAAAGTGCTGGAACCTGTCTGGATTCAGCTGTTTTACTGCTGTAACAGCGTAGTTCTGATTGGCTACATCACTCGAGTGAGTTTAACGCGGCGTCAAAATCATTTATCGCTCATGTAATACACTGTGCAACAAATTTCAGGTTCAAAAAAAGTACAAGTTAAGTAAGACTTGTTTCTGGGTCAAAAAATTGTCCTGATTCTGATTCTGACCTTTATTTCTCTCGATTAGGCACCGTTTTCCTGTACCATGAACCATATGTTTTATAATATACTGCATAATATGGCGTATTGAACACAACATTGCAAATACTAAAAGTTACAAAACACAAAACAAAAATTTAGTTGGTATAACAAAACATATATTGGTTATGAATTAAAAACACACCTGTCAGTTTAAACAACTTTTATCCCTCTAAGCCACTTGTGCAGAGTGTAATCTTTTTTTATACCCCAGCAGTAGTCGGCCAACATACCAGAGTTCCATTTTCCCTTGAATCATCGCTCCATCACTGAAATATCCTGATGGAATCTTTCGCCATGTTCATTACTCACATTATCAAGATTTTCCGCAAAAAAATCCAAATGAGAGTGAAGCACATGAACTTTTAGAGACATGTTACATCCCATATCATGATTCCAGTCACTCAATGTCTTCACACATGTAAGGCAACACACATGAGGCGCCCATGACTTATCCTGGTCTCCTAAGTAACAATCGAAGTATGCCTTGTATATATTCTTTATATGGCATGTAATACTGTGCTTTCTTTGGCAAAAGTCAATTCCCTACTGATATAACAGAATCTGTTTGGATCATTTTTGCACTGTCTTTCACTTATTGTGGAAAACAAATAAGATCTGAAAGATAAAAAATAAGATTCAACACAAGCATTGTAGGTGTTACTAAGATTGGTCTCTAGCCCTGGGTTGAAACCCATTTTACAATTCGGTAGAGAATTTTATTTAATAATAATGATAAAAAGGGTAAACAGTGACAATTCTGTAGAAACCATGCCTAATTCAACAAAAAGAAGGCCAGAAATGGATTTCCCATGTCAATTTGCATATAAAAATGTCCACAGATCTCTTGTACTTTTTTGAGTATTGCACAGTGATATTGGATATTATAGACTATTTTAGTGATGGCGAAGCATTTTCGCTCGATATGAAGAATTTTTTTTTAATAAAGTTCATGAGGTGTTACCTAAGAATCCACTTAGTGTTAATACTCACAATTATAGAATCACTATCACTGTTTTAATCATTAATGCAGGTCAACATCTCATCTTACCTCTCTCTCTCTCTATCTATCTATCTATCTATCTATCTATCTATCTATCTATCTATCTATCTATCTATCTATCTCTTTCTCTCTCTCTCTCTCTATATATATATATATATATATATATATATTTGTGTGTGTGCGTATTTGTTTATTTATTAATCTGTCCCTCGATCTATCTATATGCGTATATGGATGTGAGTGTGTGTGCGTATGTGTGTGTAATTAAGAGCAAGCCAGAAATCCAATTGTAGGAAGTTAGTTAGCTTCAAGCAATAGGCGGCTAGTATTGAGAACAAAAAGTGAACAGCAAATGATAAAAATAAATATTTAGCATCGTAAACTACACACTTTTTCCCATATCGAAGTTAAGAGAAATTTCGATAGGCTGCTAAGAATACGGATAAAAATCCAAAAAGTATAAGGAGTGGAAACAAATAGAATATTGGTTACAATCGTTTCCTAACTCGCTGACGTTCATTCTGTAAGACGTGACACAAAGACCACTCCTCAGCACAGCTAGTCTTCATGCCAATCCTCTCAACGAAGTTTAGACAATTAATTAGATTGTCTGTGGCTAGCTTGTAGACTATTTGTGTTTGCTTCCTGCGACAATATAAGCTTCGTTGAAGTGACTTGACCTGAGGATTAGCTGGGCTGAGGAATGTTCGTTGCGCAACGACTTACTTAATAAATGCCAGCGAGTGATAAAACGATTGTAACCAATATTTTATCTGTCCCTCTTCTTATATATATTGTATGTGTGTGTGTATGTGTGTCCGTGTAACTATGAGCTGGATCAGGAGTGAGTGTGAGCGAACGTATTTGCGTGTGAGTGTGTGTATGTTCGCACGAGAGAGCGTGTTTGAGTATAAAATAAATGTATATTTTATGACTTCCTCTGAAGGATTTTGGTAACAAGAAGAAAGCCGATCAATTACAAGTTACAGCGCCTTCGTTCTTGTGCTTGAATTCTTCTGTGGTACTCTTTGATGCATTTACCATATCCTCCCAGCACTTAAGACGCAAATAATTCATATATAACACGCAAAACATAAAGACTTTATACGCAGTATACATTTTACAGCCACCCATGTATGGTGTATGTATATATATATATACATATATATATATATATATATATATATGTATATATATATATATATATATGTACACATGCATACATGTGTGTATATATATATATATATATGTGTGTGGTGTGTGTGCGTATACATACATACGTGTATGTGTGTGTGTATATATATGCATGTATGTATTACTAAAAAGGGAGGCGCAATGGCTCAGTAGTTAGGGCAGCGGACTTGCGGTCGGAGGATCGCGGTTTCGATTCTCAGAGTGGGCGTTGTGTGTGTTTATTGAGCGAAAACACCTAAAAGCTCCACGAGGCTCCGGCAGGGCGGGGGTGGCGACTCCTGCTGTACTCTTTCGCCACAACTTTCTCTCACTCTCTCTTCCTGTTTCTTGAGTAACGCTACGATGGACTGACGTCCCGTCCGGCTGGGGGGAACACATACGTCACAGAAACCGGGAAACCAGGCCCATGAGACTGGCTAGGTTTGAAAAGGGCCACGTTATTATTAAAAAGCAGCAAAAATATCACGAAAACTGTTACTCAGAGTTTAACGTTCCCGTTCATCGGACAGTATCTATGTATAGTGGATATTATCAAGATTTGTTGTTTTCGGGTTAGAAACCTGCCCTTACTTATAGGTGAAAAGTTGGAAAAATGAAACCGGGATAATACATACATACATGATAACTGTTTACTTGTTAGACGAATATGACCATCGCTAAAAGAATTGTCCGCAAAACCCGTGCAAGGGTTTTAAGTCAAGTGCAGCTTGCACAACACCTCAAAGACTCTCACTAACAATATCAAAAGTCCAGTACATTCATACACGCATACATATTCACAAGTCACGTTTATACTAATAATAATTATAAAACAATGAAAGAACGATGTTAGTATGATTTCAGTTGTTAATTACACTGATGTATTTTAATAGATAACTTTAATTAAGTATGAATGTTACGACGGACTACCGTCTACATATAAGACAAAGTGACCCATAACATGTCCTTGTATTAACTCTAGTTTATCGGTTTGTACATCTAAAACGAATCGCGAGTATTTGCTAAAGATGCTGTGTTCTCCAGTTGTTATACCACTCGCTTACAACACCGAAGTCTGACCACCTTCAGACTCCAAGTGATGCTTTTCTTTTAGTAAACATTAGGTGGTGCTCCGTGGAGGCACATGGCCAAGTGGTTAGAGCAGCGGACTCGCGGTCGAGGGATCGCGGGTTCGAATCTCAGACCGGGCGATGTGTGTGTTTATGAGCGAAACACCTAAGCTCCACGCGGCTCCGGCAGAAGGTAATGGTGAATTTCTGCTGACTCTTTCGCCACAACTTTCTCTCACTCTTTCCTCCTGCCTCTTGCAGCTCACCTGCGACGGACCGGCGTCCCGTCCAGGTGGAGAACCTTTACGCATGGCTCGAGAAGGAACAAACAGGTGGTGCTCCAGTTTGGCTGAAGTCCACACACATACATACGCATACACAAAGTACTTTGTACTAATATATGTCGTAGTTATTATTACGTGTTTATCGAATGTTCCTAAGCTCTCAAAACGTCTTAGATGTACGTAAGTGACATGCGGATAAGATGTAGTTCGTAGAAGACAAGTATGTAGACGGTGATGTGTTTAAAAGTGATTATTTCAAACGAACAAATAAACAAGCTGGAATTACAACTTAGAAGACGAGACCGGAATACAAAAATGTCATTACATCCTTCGGCATGAAGCCAATTTCGTTGAGGGTGGCCTCTTGTTAATTGAATGTATAATGTAACGAGTGTACATACACGTAGATAGCATGATATAACATAATAAACATATATGTATACGTACCTAAATGCATACATACACACATTCATCCATGCATACAAAGATACATACATACACACACGCACACTTATATATATATATATATAATATATATATGTCGTCTCTGTGGTGTTTCATGTTCTTGTCCATGTCTGTAATAATTTACTGTTTACCTATATATATATATATAATATATATATATATATTGGAAGGTTTGGAGATGATGTACAGGTATTTTATATTAGAAGAAATGAGGTACTCAGAAATTCGGGTGGTTTTATATTTACAGATATTTATTTGTATATTAGATGTTTTTATACATCATATATCATATATCATATATCATATAATAGCGCTTTCGTCCATTGTGGTGGAGTTTTCAAATTAAACTATGTATATTTAACAATTAAACTATATATAGTCATACTTACAAAGTAACACATACATACATACAAGCATACGTACCAACATATAAACATACATACGTATATTCATAGATACAAACATAAATATTTATACGTACATACATACATACATACATATCTACATGCAAATGTATATCTATATTTATATTCATGCATACAAATATACAAGCATACATTTATTCATACATGCAGCCATCCATCCATTCATCAATCTATCAATACATACATATATAGAATTAGAGGCAGCGATATTGAAATAGGTAGAATACCAAAGACAGAACGGCATAGTAGTTAAGAGGTCCCTCAATCGTCTTCAGTCACAGAAATGAGCCAATAAGAACAAACAGTTGTCTGCAAAGTTAAAGCAACAACGGGTTAGTTTTCAAGATTTATGAAGCGAGAGAATTTAATATCGAGACATAAAACCAAAATAGCACAAAAATTACCGAAAGACCTCGACGCAAAAAATAGCCAATTTCTAGAGTTTCATGATACAAAAGCGAAAAAGACGTGAAAACAATCTCAGCCAAATTTCAAACATGGACGAAATACAAATGTTTACCGAAATCCTCAGTAATTAAGCGTTCGATGGAGCAAAAAGTTCACTCTTCAAAACAATTAGGCGTGAAAAACAGCATTTATCATAACATTGGCATGCACAGCAGATTGCAGGAAATTACTTCCCATGGTAATTTTTAAACAACGAACAATGCCGAAAGAAAATTTTTCATTCTGACTTATCGTCTATGTTCAAGACGATGGTTGGTTATAATACATGGATTTCTGATGTATGGGCTCCCATCCCAGGTGGAATATTAAAATCTGTTGGTTTGGGACTTGTTTAAGTCCTACGTATCTGGTCGTGTGAAGAACCTAAAACGCAGAAGAAACACCGATACTGCAGTCTTCGCCGGGGTTCTGATTGGTACCCAAAAGAAACTGGAATTTTGCAATATTATTTTATTCACTTAGTTTTACATGTTTACACTTTTATCGCCTTCACATAATTCTCCATTTCAAGCAATTCATCGGTCCAGACGCGTTTTCCACCGCTCGAAGCAGTCCTGTAATGTATACACACACACACCACACACACACACACACACACCACACACACACACACATATATATATATATAATATATATCTATATATATATATATATTATATATATATATATATATATTGGAAGGTTTGGAGATGATGTACAGGTATTTTATATTAGAAGAAATGAGGTACTCAGAAATTCGGGTGGTTTTATATTTACAGATATTTATTTGTATATTAGATGTTTTTATACATCATATATCATATATCATATATCATATATCATATAATAGCGCTTTCGTCCATTGTGGTGGAGTTTTCAAATTAAACTATGTATATTTAACAATTAAACTATATATAGTCATACTTACAAAGTAACACATACATACATACAAGCATACGTACCAACATATAAACATACATACGTATATTCATAGATACAAACATAAATATTTATACGTACATACATACATACATACATATCTACATGCAAATGTATATCTATATTTATATTCATGCATACAAATATACAAGCATACATTTATTCATACATGCAGCCATCCATCCATTCATCAATCTATCAATACATACATATATAGAATTAGAGGCAGCGATATTGAAATAGGTAGAATACCAAAGACAGAACGGCATAGTAGTTAAGAGGTCCCTCAATCGTCTTCAGTCACAGAAATGAGCCAATAAGAACAAACAGTTGTCTGCAAAGTTTAAAGCAACAACGGGTTAGTTTTCAAGATTTATGAAGCGAGAGAATTTAATATCGAGACATAAAACCAAAATAGCACAAAAATTACCGAAAGACCTCGACGCAAAAAATAGCCAATTTCTAGAGTTTCATGATACAAAAGCGAAAAAGACGTGAAAACAATCTCAGCCAAATTTCAAACATGGACGAAATACAAATGTTTACCGAAATCCTCAGTAATTAAGCGTTCGATGGAGCAAAAAGTTCACTCTTCAAAACAATTAGGCGTGAAAAACAGCATTTATCATAACATTGGCATGCACAGCAGATTGCAGGAAATTACTTCCCATGGTAATTTTTAAACAACGAACAATGCCGAAAGAAAATTTTTCATTCTGACTTATCGTCTATGTTCAAGACGATGGTTGGTTATAATACATGGATTTCTGATGTATGGGCTCCCATCCCAGGTGGAATATTAAAATCTGTTGGTTTGGGACTTGTTTAAGTCCTACGTATCTGGTCGTGTGAAGAACCTAAAACGCAGAAACACCGATACTGCAGTCTTCGCCGGGGTTCTGATTGGTACCCAAAAGAAACTGGAATTTTGCAATATTATTTTATTCACTTAGTTTTACATGTTTACACTTTTATCGCCTTCACATAATTCTCCATTTCAAGCAATTCATCGGTCCAGACGCGTTTTCCACCGCTCGAAGCAGTCCTGTAATGTATACACACACACACACACACACACACACACACACACACACACACATATATATATATATATATATATATATATATATATATATATATATATATATATATATAAGAAATTGTAAAGGGAAAAGACGCACACTTACATAGTTTTGATATAATTTTTAATATATCGACCGGTTTCGCTATCGCTATTCATATTATGTTTTACTTATTTGAATATGTATTTTTCTTAAGAGGAAATTTTGTCCATGTTGTTTGTAATGAAACAAACAACATGGACAAAATTTCCTCTTAAGAAAAAATACATATTCAAATAAGTAAAACATAATATCATGAATAGCGATAGCGAAACCGGTCGATATATTAAAAACTATATTAAAACTATGTAAGTGTGCGTCTTTTCCTTTTTTAATTTCTTATATACATTACATTTCACCACGTGGGGATAATCGAAATTCCTCTTATCTGTTGCTACTATGTATATATATATATATATATATATACATACATTATATAGGAAGAAAACATTTTCTGAATGTATAATTAATTTTTTAAAGACTTTGTTAGAGAAAGAAAACACCAGCTATGGCACTTTTTAAAGATTTAGAATCTGCCGGCGGGGATATTGCAAAGGGAACGGAAGCATCATTAAACCAAGGATCTCACTGGATCTGGCCACATAGTTGACACAGCAAATGGCATCCATAGGTTAAGTAGTGGGACAAAAGTAGTGGATGGATTAAGATTAACAATTTGGTACAAGGCTGACAATTTCGGGGGAGGGGTAGGTCGATTGCATTGACCCCAGTACTCATCTGGTACTTATTTTATCTATCTTAAAAAGGTGAAAAGCAAAGTCGAACATGGCGCATTTGAGCTCAGAACATAATGGCGGATTCTGTTGTCTGGGGAGAGTTATTTTCTTTTTGTGCCTTATAATTTAACACACTCACCGGTAAAATTTCCACCGGTAAAAAAATAAAAATAAAAATAAGAAATAAGTGGAAATTTTACCGGTGAGTGTGTTAAATTATAAAGCACTAAAAGAAAATAACTCTCCCCAGACACAACAGAATATGCTTCAACACACGAACTCATATAAAGAATCTTGCAAACCAAATCCCAAAACGAAATATAATGGCGAATGAAATACCGCAAAGCATTTTCTCCGGCGTGTGAACGATTCTGTCAGCTCGTCGTTTTATATGATAAACCACACAAAAATTGATTTAAAATTTTGGCTGGAGGTAAGTTGATTTCATCGACCCCAGAGCATAACTGGTAATTGTTTTATCGACTTCGAAAGGATGAAAGGCAAAGTAGGCCCCGGTGGAATTTGAACTCAGAACGTAAAGACTAAAATCCGCAAAATGTTTTGTCCGACGTGCTGACGATTCTTCCACCTTGCCACCTTACAACACCCGCATGATGAAATGATTAAGCGGCAACATAGATTAGCTATAAACACAGATAAAGGATTTATTTTGATTGCAATCGAACAAAAATTGAAATAGGTTTCAAATCTGAAAATATTAAACGATCTGATTTCACTATAAACTTGATTTGCAAAAATTCCAAAATTTTGCAGGTGTTTTAGTTTAATCAAGTCAGGTGTGCGTGCTTGTTCGTTTGTATGAGAGTCTACGTACAAGTAGGGTGTGTGTGTGTATGTACAGGTACTTATGTCTACATCTATTTACCTATAAGTATATATGTATGCGTTGTATACACATACACACATAAACATATATGTACATGTGTATATATATATATAATATATGTATATTCATATATATGTATATACATACATACATATGCATACATACATACATTAATACATACATATATACATACATATATATTTATAAACTGTGAAAATTATAAGGGTATATATATATATATATATATAATTTCAACAATTGAGGGTAAAATTAATTAATTATTAATCAATTTCACCAAGTATTCAGTATGTAAAGGGACCATTATAGGCGAATTCAAAATATTACATTATATATAAGGGCTTAGTAAAATAAATTACTTTGCCACATACTGAACTCATTAGAAATAGCAGCTAAAGAAATTTCTTCAGCTATTTCTAATACTTAAAGAAGATCTCTCTCAGATAGTGTTTGCCTAAACTAACTCACAAAAGTAGGGGGGAAAAAACATTAAAAAATCAAGTGCAAAGGTTATTTGAGAACGTACGTTTCTAGATTAGTCAATTCGACATTTCTTTCTTCAGCTCAGAATTCCTTGAATCGGATTTGGGAACACTGAAAGTCGGGAGCATACCCTTTCGGCTTCTAATCACCTCTAGAATTCTGCTCGAACTAAAAGTGCTATCAAATTCGAATATGCAAGCGAAGAATTTCTGCTCTCCCCTTTCCACCAGCGTGGAATGTTTTTTCCCCCATACTTTTGTGAGTTAGTTTAGGCAAACACTATCTGAGAGAGATCTTCTTTAAGTATTAGAAATAGCTGAAGAAATTTCTTTAGCTGCTATTTCTAATGAGTTCAGTATGTGGCAAAGTAATTTATTTTACTAAGCCCTTATATATAATGTAATATATATATATATATATAATATATATAATATATATATATATATATATATAATTAGAGATAAAACCACTATTAGGCAAATCAAACAGTGAAAAACATAAACCAAAACATAGAAATAAAATTAATTAATATAATATACAAAATATATAAAATATAAAATTCAAAATTTAAATTATTTAAATTAAAAGTTAAAAATTAAAAAAAATTTAAATTATTAATTTATACTTATAAATTTATGAATATAATATATATATATATATATATATATATAATATTATATTTTATTTAATTATATATTTATTTAAATTTAAATTTTAAATATTATATTAAAGATATATATAACTATCAAAAAGTATTAAAAAGTATAAAAAAAATTAAATTAAATAAATAAAAAATAAAAAATAAAAATATAAATAAAAGTAAAAAATAAAAAAATATATATATATATTTATATATAAAAATTTATAAGTATAAATTAATAATTAAATTTTTTTTTAAAATTTTTAACTTTTAATTTAAATAATTTAAATTTTGAATTTTATATTTTATATATTGTGTATTATATTAATTAATTTTATTTCTATGTTTGGCTTATGTTTTTCACTATTGATTTGCCTAATAGTGGTTTTATCTCTAATTTAATATATATATATTTATCTGTAAAATTAGATTTAATCCTAAATCTAATTTTTCTCTGTAAGTTTGGATTTACTCCCTAATATTATATATATATATATATATATATATATGTATGTATGTATGTATGTATGTATGTATGTATGTATGTATCTATGTATCTGTGTATGTATGAACGTGTAAATATATGCATATATGTGTACAGGACGTCACAAAGCATAAACAACATGAAATACGAAGACAAACTCCGGTATGCAAACAA
>NC_042999.1:13407266-13409766 GCF_006345805.1 Octopus sinensis | reverse complement strand
GAGGAAAAGATAAAATGAATGATTGAATATCATCAGCGCCATTTTGGACATTGTCGAAGGCGCCGTCGTCGTCGTCGTCGTCGTAGCTGGCGGTGGCGTTGGCGTTGGCTATTGTTTGTCTTTTAGCCCCCGGTCAGTCCTGATTGAATACATTTATTCATAGAATGTACGTAGCGCTCCAGCCATGGCCACCAAACCCATTGTTTGAGCTGTGCGTAACCTATTTCATTACTATCCACAAGGGCCTAAACATAGAGGAGACAAACAAGGACAGACACACGGATTAAGTCGATTATATCGACCCCAGTGCGTAACTGGTACTTAATTTATCGACCCCGAAAGGATGAAAGGCAAAGTCGACCTCGGCGGAATTGGAACTCAGAACGTAAAGACAGACGAAATACCTATTTCTTTACTACCCACAAGGGGCTAAACACAGAGAGGACAAACAAGGACAGACAAACGGATTAAGTCGATTATATCGACCCCAGTGCGTAATTGGTACTTAATTTATCGACCACGAAAGGATGAAAGGCAAAGTCGACCTCGGCGGAATTTGAACTCAGAACGTAAAAATGGACGAATTACTTATTTCTATTTTTTTACTACCCACAAGGGGCTAAACACAGAGAGGACAAACAAGGACAGACAAACGGATTAAGACGATTACATCGATCCCAGTGCGTAACTAGTACTTTATTTATCGACCCCGAATGGATGAAAGGCAAAGTCGACCTCGGCGGAATTTGAACTCAGAACGTAACGGCAGACGAAATATGGCTACGCATTTCGCTCGGCCGTATTTCGTCTGCCGTTACGTTCTGAGTTCAAATTCCGCCGAGGTCGACTTTGCCTTTCATCCTTTGGACAACATCGTCGTTGTTGTTGCTATAGCTGTTGCGTAGCTCCAGGTCAGCCCTGAATGAAAAGATCTATCGACAGAGTGGTCATAGCGTTCCGGTCATGACTATCCAATCTGTCATTTGACTATGGTATATCCAGGACATTGTTCAACATGTCCCTCTCCACTTTCACGACTGTAGGATATAACTTACGCAAGACCCACTGCTATTTCTAGCATGTCAGGCGACCACCTAGAGGTTCCTTCATTAACTCAATGACGGTGATGTTGATGCTGATGAATTCCTCATTTTGCCGTCATCCTTAAAATCTCTTTTGCTGCGAATTGCCTTTCTTCTTTCTCCTCAACCTCCTACTCATCCACCTCATTTACTCCTTCAATCTCTCTATCTCTCTCTCTATCTCTCTCTCTCTCTCTCTCTCTCTCTCTCTCTCTCTCTCTCTCTCGCTATCACTCACTTTCTTTGTCTTCCTTTCTCTCTCGCTCCCTCCCTGCCTTTCTCTCCTTGAATCTCTCTTTGACTCTCTTTGTCTTCCTTTGTCTCTCTCTGTAATTCTTTCTCCCTGTCTCTCTCTCCCCTACTCTTGCTCTCCCTAACTCTCTCTTTCTCTTTCTCTCTCTCCCCAAGTCTCTCTCCTTTTCGCTCTCCTTGTCTCTCCCTTCCTTGTCTGTCTCTTCCAATCTCTTTCTCCATGTCTTTTCCTAACTTCCTCTCTTTCCTGTCCTCCCTTCCCTATCTCTCTCTTTCGTGTCTCTTTCTTCCTCCTCCTCTTCTCCCTCTCTCTCTCCAGTCTCTACCTTTCTTAACTTTTTCTTCTCTGTCTCTCTTCCTTATCTCTCTCTTCTCCATCTCTTTCTTCCCGCGCTCTCTCTTTCTCTATCACTCCTATTTCTGTCTCTCGCTTTCTCTTCCCTATCGCTCTCTCCTTATCTCTCTATCTATCTATCTATCTATCTATCTATCTATCTATCTATCTATCTATCTATCTATCTATCTATCTTTCCCCATCTCTCTCTCTCCCATTAACTCTATTCCATATTCAATCTCAATCTCGCTAATGAATTTCCATGGAAGCCAAGCCCGTGACCTGGTTCTCATTTCCGATGGAATCTAATTCACTTCAATTGTGTTGATAATGGTCATAGAAAGAAAAGGTATGAATGCCCAAACAACCTTTTACCTCCTCCGACTCGAAATCTATGCTATTACGCTTCACTAACAAATTGTCATTGAACTTCCCATCCCCGTCTCCGTCCTTTATCGATGTTTGCCTTTCAGGAATCTCTACACAACAGAAATACCGCCAAACCGTCAAGCTCTTTCGCAACCTTTAATACTAATCACAGATTCTTCACATTGGCAAGGCTGTGCCATAAAATCTAGAATTTTCTTCTCAGAGGTCGGTTAGCTGTTGGCCTTTTGTAAAGCCACAAATATATAAATTCATGTGAATGCTCTTTGAACGTTCCATTTCTGGCGCTGACGTACACATCCATGCACGCGCATATATACGGACTTATGCGCATGCGCATTGCATACATGTATTCGTTTGAGAGTTGTTAAGTGAAGACAAAAGAGAAAAACAGTTTGTTTGCTCTTTTTGCGAACGACGAAAATCGATGGCTTCTGATTTTAAT
>NC_042999.1:13389766-13399766 GCF_006345805.1 Octopus sinensis | reverse complement strand
CGATAGAATAAGTACTATGCTTACAAAGAATAAGTCCTGGGGTCGATTTGCTCGACTAAAGGTGGTGCTCCAGCATGGCCACAGTCAAATGACTGAAACAAGTAAAAGAATAAAAGAGTATGTCTGTGTTTGTGTATGTATATGTTTCAGTAAGAACATGTAAACCAATATTCCTTTTTATAATGACATAGTTTCTTCTAGCATATTAAATATAGTCCTACTACGACTGCTGCTCCACCTGTTTTTATATATGGCTAATTAAGCTCAGGGAAACATTGTACAGAAAATACATTAAATAGATTTTGGGTTTTTTTCGGTTTTCCAATATGGTAACCTGAGTAGCTAATTTAATATCCATTTTAGTTACTTCTATAGCTTAAGAATTTACCTCTTGTAAACTTAGCCTAGTTTCTCGCGAAAATTCTGCTACTAAAGAGATTGTTAACATATTAATTTTCTTCTTTTCAATTTCTCATTGGTAAGAGATCAGGTTTTTCTTCTGGAGGTTTTCAAAGCAAACACGCAAACATAAAAACCATCTTCAACAAACTGTGATACCCTATAGTCTTCTGCCACCTTCGACTGGAATGTAAAGTTTTGCTGAATAATTGATATGTCGAGCAGGCTGGGATGCTTTGCCTATTAATTTAGACATCACTGGGATTAGGAAGTTCGTTTTGTAGCCACGTGATTTCGGGTTGAGTCTCACGGCGCCACAGGTCCGGGCCAGCTTTGTGAGTGAATCTGGTAGACAGAGATTGTATAGAAGTCTGTCCTATATCCAAACATAAATGTGTACGTATATATATATATATATATATATATATATATATTTGTAAAAAATGAAGTTCGAAAATGCTGCTGTATTATACAATTTTTAATTTTATATATATACATTATAACATGTTTCAGTTCCTGAAATGAACTTTATCAAAAAAAGTTATATATAAAAAAAGACAGCTCATGCCGTCAAACACAAGAAATTCATTATAATACACAACGGAGTCAGACATCTTAGAGTTCATGTATAGTTGATATATAGTTCATGTATAGTTGATATATAGTTTGAAGTATATGTTCAAAGTGTTCGATGCAGTGGCCCACGGTGGCGATACGTATTCAATACAAAAAACAGATCAAAGTGGTGGAAAGCGGTCAATACAGAAGATTGATGTTTCCGAAAGAGCGAGGAATTCATTTTTACCTTAAGCAAATGTGATGACCCATGGTGGATGTTCGCTGGGTGGTTCTAATGGGTTTTTGTGAAGTGTTCGGTTTTATAATGCCTGTTAGGTGGTCAATTCAGCGTAGCGTGACGTCATCAACGTTTTGACCAATCGTTTCGTTAGGTGGCTTTAGTCAAGTAGAACGGGACGTCATCATTATTTTGACCAATCGCTGCATTATAACTGCCTCTTGTTTGTTTTCCTGTTTTGACCAGTCGCTTCGTTAGTCAAGTAGAACGGGACGTCATCATTATTTTGACCAATCGCTGCATTATAACTGCCTCTTGTTTGTTTCCTGTCCTGACCAGTCGCTTCGTTAGTCAAGCAGAACGGGACGTCATGCAGATTCTGCCCAATCACGACTTATAGCTACATTAGATCTGCCCCCTGTCTGTACTTGTTAGGTGACTATTCAAGCAGAAAAGGACGTCATCAATATTCTGACTAATGACTGTCCCCTGTTTGTATCCTGTCCATTCTAGCTGAGCTAGACGTCATCAACTTGTTGACCAATCAGAATCGGGTCTGACCCTTAGCTGTATCGTATGTACCAGGGTCAGATTTGCACGAAAGAATTTTTTTCCCTTTTTTACTTAGGTATATTTCCGTCAGAGTGAGTGTCTGTTTGAAGTAGCGGTCGTGGTGGAATTTTGCTTCTCCTTTTCGGGGGACTTATCTTTTGTTTTAGTATTCCTGGCCCAGGGTGTTTAAACTTGGTCTAAATTTTTTTTTATGAAATATAGTTCTTTATTTTGGCGTTGTGTGAAGGTTGCGTTGTCACTGAATTTATAGAGCGGGTTAGTTGTAAATTTCGGATTTACATTTCCAGCACATCTATCTATGTGTCCGCTGACCGGTATTTTGCGGTAATCAGGGTTTCTAATTTGTGATTTATGCACCGCCATCCTGTTACGTAAGCTATTTTTTGTATGGCCTATATACTGCCTATTGCAGCCTGCGCATGTTATGACGTAAATTAAGTTTTCTGATGCGCAGGTGAAGTTTGTTCTAATGGTGAACTGGTGGCCTTGTTCCAGTATAAATTCTGATCCTTCTTTCAAGATGACACAGATTCCGCAGTTGGGCCTTCCACATTTTCTAATTGCTGGTTTTGTGGTTGATGTTGAGTGCAGTGTAGCTTGGGTTAAAATCCTTTTCAAGGATTTTGGTTGCCGTTTACTTTTAATGATGGTGTGTGTTTCGAGGATCCGGTTCATCTTTGGGTCTCCCTTTAGTAGGGCTGTGCTTTGTAGTATGGTGTTGAAGGCCTCATTGTTGAGTGGGTTGTGTGTAGAAATGTAGGGAAGGGTTTTTAATTGTTCTTTCTTTTTTGGTTTTGTTTGTCTCAGGTCTTCTATACTTAATTTAAGTACCCGTTGGATTGCACTGTCTATTAGGGGCTGTGGATAGTTTCTATTTGTGAGTGTGGTTCTAAGTTCCTGGAGACGTGTGTGTCGGGTGTTTGTGTCTGATATTATGGTGCAAATCCTTCTAGCTAAACAAAAAGGGACATTCATTCTAGTGTGTCGTGGGTGGCATGAATCAAAGGGTAGGTACTGTTTAGAGTCTGTCGGTTTATAGTAGATATCTGTCTCTATTTTGTTGCCGGTTTTCTTAATGAGGATGTCTAAAAATGGTAATTCTTTTTCGTTGTGGTCCATCGTGAATTGTATATTGTCATTTATTCCATTTAATAGTATTTTAAATTCCTCAAGTTTCTCTATACCTTTGTCCCAGATGATGAAACAGTCATCGAGGTATCTTTTCCAGTTGTTATGGATATAGGTGGCGAAGGTGTTTCCATATTTCTCGAGTGTCATCCGGTATAGTATTTTCTCGAGGTATCCCATCACTAGGTTGGCAAAAGATGGTGCAGTACGCGTGCCCATCGCTGTTCCCGATCTTTGCCTGTAGAAATCATTGTCAAAAATAAAATAATTGTTCTCTAAAATGAATCTAAGTCCTTCTATTATAAGGTCTTTGTTTATGCGAGTTGGGAGTTCAAAGGGGTAGTTATTCAGCCAGAAGGTGATCGCTTCTATTCCTAGGTTGTGAGGGATGTTAGAATAAAGATTAACTACGTCGAATGATACTAGAAGGGTTTTCTCATTGACTGTTTTAGGGAGGTGGTTGAGCATATCTATATCGTCTCTTACGTAGCTTTTGATGTGTTTTAGGAAAGGTTTAAGAAGTGTGTCTAAGAAATTGCTGAGGCGGTGAGTTTCACATGCTGGTCCTGCTATTATCGGTCTTAGTTTAAGATCATTTGGTGAAGGGATTTTGATGAGTGTGTCGGTGGATGTTTTGCACGTTTCTCTAATGGTTTGGCTTTTGTGTACCTTAGGGATACCATAGAACAAACTCGATTTGCATTTGAAGTTAGTGATGTATTCATACTCCTTGTTCGTGAGTCCTTCTTGGTATGTGTTGATTAATGTCCTAAGGTTATGCATTATTTTTTGCTGGTTATACTGTTGGGCCCTTTCATAATACGTTTCATCTCTTAATAGGGATAGCACTAAATTTTTATAATTGTTTGTATTCATTGTTACTATCGCGTTGCCCTTATCTGCCTCCTTAATTGTTATTGTTTTGTCTTCTCTTAGTTTGATGAGGTCGTTCCATTCTCTTTTGTTGAAGTTAGGGCTGTGTTTTTGTTTAACATCCCTCACAACCTAGGAATAGAAGCGATCACCTTCTGGCTGAATAACTACCCCTTTGAACTCCCCAACTCGCATAAACAAAGACCTTATAATAGAAGGACTTAGATTCATTTTAGAGAACAATTATACACTAATACATACTTACATACATACATACATACATACATATATACATACATACATACATCTCTGTAAGGTGGTTGATATAAGGAAGGGCATCCAGCTGTGAGAACCCCGCCAAAAGAGGCAGTGAAACTTGGTACAGTTTTCTGCGCGCGTGTGTGTGTGCATATATATGTATGTGTGTGTGGGTGTGTGTATTTCGTTTTTGGAATTAGTTTGCAAGATTCTTTATGTCAGTTCGTGTGTTGAAGCATTTTCTGTTGTGTCTTGGGAGAGTCATTTTCTTTTTGTGCGTTATAATTTAACACACTCAAGACACAACGAAAATGACTCTCTCCAGACACAAAGGTATATATATATATATATATATATAATATATATATATATACAGGGGTTGGACAAAATAATGGAAACGCCTAGCATCATAGCATCATAATTTTGAAATATCTAAAAAACCGTCAAAAGCTTGTTTATTTTTATGTTTTTATTTATTCATTATTAGTGTTGCTTAATATGTTTTGCTTAAATTGCTGTTTCTTTTCAGATATCATCAGAAAAAAGGTAATTAAAATTCATTAAAATGACAGATCTATCGGACTTTCAAAGAGGTCAAATTGTTGGTGCTCGTATGGCAGGCGCTAGCGTAACGAATACAGCCGAAATGTTTGGTATATCAAGAAGTACTGTCTCGAAAGTAATGACAGCCTTTGAGAAAGAGGGAAGAACCTCCTCGTCGAAACAAAACTCCGGATGAAAACCCAAACTTTCAGATAGGGACCATCAGACTCTTACACGAATTGTTAGAAAGGATCACAAAAGTACAGATCTCCAAATTACGGCGGAGCTTAATGACCTCCTCCAGAACCCAGTTTCCACAAAAACTTTTCACCGGAAATTGCACAAAGCCGGATTTCACGGGAGGGGTGCAATCAGAAAACCATTACTTTCAAAAACAAACATTGTAAAGCATGTAGAGTGGAGTAAAAACCTACAGAATTGGTCCCCGGAGCACTGGAAGAAAGTTATTTTCTCGGACGAGCCATCCTTTACCTTATTTCCGACCACCGGCCGAGTATATGTGTGGAGACAGCCAAAAGAAGCATTTGACCCAGACTGCCTTCTTCCAACTGTTAAACATGGAGGAGGATCTGTGATGATCTGGAGGTGCTATATCTTGGAAATCCGCTGGCTCAATGGTTTCCCTTCATGGCAGAATTAATAATTAAGACTATTTAAGCATTCTATCAGATCAAATTGATCCTATGTTTGCGGAACTGTTTTCGGAGGGAAACGCAATCTTTCAGGATGATAATGGACCAAATCACACAACAAAAGTTGTTACTGAATAACACGAGGAACATTCTATTGAAGCTGAACATGTTATCTTGCCAGCACAGTCCCCAGATCTCAATATTATCGAACATTTATGATGCATTTTAAAAAAAAAAAGAAGTAAGGAATCGATATTCTCTACCATCATCACTACAAGAACTTCAATTTTAGCTGAAGAATGGAAAAAATTCCTTTGGAGACATTTCAAACTTTGTATGAGTCCTTACATCGTAGAATTCAAGCTGTAATTACTGCCAAAGGCAGTCCTACTGAGGTATTAAAATAAATTTGTTTGAAATTTTAAGTTGTTCCCATTATTTTGTCCAACCCTGTACACACACACACACACACACATATATATATATAGGTATGTATGTATGTATGTATATATATATATATATATATATGGCGGTGCCCCAGCATGGCCACACCTCGTGAGCTGAAACTAGATAAAATGAAAAAAAATGAATGATATATATAAACTGAGCGGTTATCCAATCAATAACTGAAGACAGTTCGCAACTAAATTAACGTAACTCCGCATCATAGACCGCAAAGAAAATCAAGATGAAACTTTAAACAGTTAAATCAAAGGATATTAAAGTGATACCCTGAGGAAACTGCACCAGTATTATAGTAAGGTTGTAATTGCAACGATTACTAATCGATGCAGTAGAAGCACATTTAGGTCTATCTCTCTATCTATCTATCTATCTATCTATCTATCTATATCTATCTATCTATCTATCTACCTATCTATCTGTCTATCTATCTATCTATCTATATCTATCTATCTATCTATATCTATCTATCTATCCATCTATCTATCCGTCTATCTGTCTGTCTATCTATTTATCTATCTATCTATTCATCCATCTATATATCTTTCTATCATCTATCTGTCTGTCTATCTATCTATCTATCTGTCAATCTATCTATCTATCTATCTATCTATCTATTATCTATCTATCTATCTATCTACTATCTATCTATCTACCTATCTATCTGTCTATCTATCTATCCATATATCTATCAATCTATCTATCTATCTATCTATCCATCTATCTATCCGTCTATCTGTCTGTCTATCTATTTATCTATCTATCTATTCATCCATCTATATATCTTTCTATCTATCTATCTGTCTGTCTATCTATCTATCTATCTGTCAATCTATCTATCTATCTATCTATCTATCTATCTATCTATCTATCTATCTATCTATCTATCTATCTATCTATCTGTCTGTCTATCTATCTATCTATCTATCTATCTATCTATCTATCTATCTATCTATCTATCTATCTAGGTCTATTTGAGACTGTTTTAAATATAAAAAGAATTAAAGGTAATGCTAATGGTACTTCATAATAATCCTTATTATTATTTATTTCTTTACTACCCACAAGGGGTTAAACACAGAGGGGACAAACAAGAACAGACAAACGGATTAAGTCTATTATATCGACCCCAGTGCGCAACTGGTACTTAATTTATCGACCCCGAGAGGATGAAAGGCAAAGTCGACCTCAGCTCACCGCCTTATTATTATATCCCTCTATACACTCATACAAACCCCTTTATATATATATAATCCTTATTATTATTATTGATTCACAATTTAGGTTAGCTGAAATATGTTTGTCATATATTTCAGCTGCTATATATATGTGTGTGTGTATGTGTGTTTTAGTTAAAGCTGCGGCTTTAATTAAGCCTGTCTAGAGTTGCCTCTCTTCGGTAGTTCCTATTGACTACGTCTAAGGAGCTAGAAACGTGTCGGGGAATTCGACAGGGAACAGCACTAAACAGATATGATGTTTTTACACTTTTTGTCTGAAGAGAATTTTTTTTCTTCACGGTAACTACAGTAAATTTGCCTTAACGTAAAGTTTGTCTGTGGCTAAACACTACTTGGTGCTGATACTTCTGTAACACACACACACACACACAGATAGATAGATAGATATTACACATATGTAAACACACACACATACATATATACACATATACATACGCACACACACACATATTTACATATATATATATATATATATATATGTATGTATAAGGGGTTTGTATGATTGTGTATAGAGGGATATATATTATTGAAAGGAATTCCAACTCTGTTTTTTATGTTTTATTTATATTCTTATAATATTAATGTAGAATATAGAATATATAGTATAAATAGTATATATAGTAAAATGAAATGAAGTATTGATTGTCTTATTGAATAGATGAAATATTGAATATCAACTATTATGGGACTAGTATACTTTCTTGCATTTAAGCAGTCTTCAAGGTCCCAGGTTGTGACAGGAATATTTCAACTGCAGTCCCTTAATATTTGATATTCAATATTTCATCTATTCAATAAGATAATCAACACTTCATTTCATTTTACTATATATACTATTTATATTATATATTCTATGCTCTACATTAATATTATAAGAATATAAATAAAACATAAAAAACAGACGGGGTTGGAATTCCTTTGAATAATATATATATACATATATATATATATATATATATATATATACATACTTTTTGTGTGTGTCCCACACACGCATGCACACTCACACACACACACACATCCAGTTCTCATCCTAGTTTCCGTAAAGTGCGAGATGGTATCTGTTTTTGTTGATGCTGATGCTGATGTTGCTGTTTGGCTCCAGGCCAAACTTGATTAAGCAGAACTATCATCAAAATTGTTCCAGCGTTAATCATCCTCTCTTTCTTTCGCTCGTTTTTGTTTTGTAGAAAAATTTAACTACTATTTTAAGCATGTCGAGTGACAATGTCGAGGCTCCCTGGTTATTTAGGTGAAAATCAGATCTGTCTACCTTGTCAACTACCAGAGATTTGATGGATTGCGTTGGGTAGACACAATGATTTCCTGTGAATAATTAATCATCTACCATGACAAGCATACAATGTAATATTGTTTGCATGATTTCATTAATAGCAATAAAAAAAGAACCTGAACTTAATAAGCACCACTCGCGTTGACAGCAACGTTGAGTTCCCTGACAATAAACGTAAACCTATTTCACCATGAAAAATCTGTAAAAATATTCCATTCAGTGTTCAAATTTAGCCTGAATAAATCTATTCTGCCTTTCAATATGTTGGAGTCGATAAGATAAGAGTTAATCAAATACGGAAGTAGATATACGAGGTGGGTGCTGAAACGTTCCTGGATTTAGGGCTATAGCAAAAGGCCTGGCTAGAAGCCCAACTTTCCGAGTTCTTTCACAGGGCTTAGAAAATCTGAAGGACTGCTGCAATAAGTGTATGAATATTGATTGTCTTACTGAATAGATGAAATATTGAATATCAAATATTAAGGGACTAGTATACTTTCTTGCATTTAAGCAGTCTTCAAGATCCCAGGTTGTGACAGGAAAGTTTCAACTACAGTCCTTTAGTATTTGATAGTCAATATTTCAACTATTCAATAAGACAATCAATATTTCATTTCATTTTATGTTGAATGAAGGAATGGCTGTGTGGTAAGTAGCTTGCTTACCAACCACATGGTTCCAGGTTCAGTCCCACTGCATGGCACCTTGGGCAAGTGTCTTCTACTATAGCTTCAGGCCGACCAAAGCCTTGTGAGTGGATTTGGTAGGCGGAAACTGAAAGAAGCCCGTCGAATATATGTATATATACATGTGTGTGTGTATGTTAGTGTGTCTGTGTTTGTCTCCTAAACATCGCTTGACAACCGATGTTGGTGTGTTCACGTCCCCGTAAGTTAGCGGTTCGGCAAAAGAGACCGTTAGAATAAGTACTAGGCTTACAAAGAATAAGTCCTGGGGTCGATTTGCTCAACTAAAGGCAGTGCTCCAGGATGGGCGCAGTCAAATGACTGAAAGAAGTAAAAGAGTAAAAGAGTAACTAATCATCCTGGGTTTTCTTTTACCCAAAGCCAAGAACTTTTCAGCACCCGCTTCATCTCCATCAACTTGGGTAACAACCAAAAAAATTCTCAGGTAGCAAAGTCTTGGGAGTAGCAAAATAGGGACGGTGAGTGACAGTTTTGATGTCCATTTCTGACAAATTGTTGGTCACCTGGATGGAAATGTGGACTGATGTGTTGTCCTGATGCAGATATCCTGGCCTTTTACAACAAAATTTCTTTCTGAACATTCTGAAGACCTAGAATCGTTGACCGCCTGTCCAGAAGGAATCCACAACGTACTATTTGTTGACCGTCTGTCTGTCTGTCCAGTGGATGTAGGCGATGACCTGCTGACGAAAAAGAGGATCATTATAAGCTTTTCGGTGGACTTGATTTGCCTGGCCAATACATGTTAATCCATTAGAAGTTTGGAGCATTTCAAAACATTCTGTAGCATTTTTGTCCATTTTAACGCAAAAATTTTACTGCATAACGAGCTTCCAAATTCTCTTCACGTCCCGACCGCATTCTGCAGACAAGTTTGCTATAACAGTGTTTGGCAGTGTATGTTCAAAGTGTTGTTACAGCCGTCGCCTTTAATTTAGAATTACAAAACTTAGCAGATCAGATTGTTAGATCTACCTTGCAGAAACCTTTGAGAATCCAAGTTCTTCGGTCAAAATGTTGTTTGCTCTTTAAGTTGAGATGCCCAGTCTCTCGGCTATTTGACTACATGATAT
>NC_042999.1:13369766-13384766 GCF_006345805.1 Octopus sinensis | reverse complement strand
TGTGCGTGTGTGTGTGGTGTGTGTGTGTGTGTGTGTGTGTGTGTGTGTGAAGATAAAAAAAAACAAAGAAAAATACACATTCCATGAATTTCTTCCAGGCTGTTATTGTCTTCTGTTTATAAGCTGCGTCTCAATTCATAAAACGTTTGATAGATATACTGCTGGCTAAGCCATGCTGATAAATTTCTAAAATGAACGAAATGGGCCAAGGACTTTATAACAAGTATGCAAAATAATAATAATAATAATAATAATAATAATAATAATAATAATAATAATAATAATAATAATAATAATAATAATAAAATACAGACAAATACGTAACAAAAACACCAGGACTTACAAACACATATAACATACAGAAAATTGCACTACTAGGCACTGCACACATCCTACGCAGAACACTTTCCATACACAACAGAGCATCAGAGCATCACAACAAATCACAGCACATACCCAAGGCACACAGAGCTGCGCTCAGTAGTGAAGTGAAAGCACGCTATAAAAATAAAACTACTGAACAATAATAATAATAATGATGATGATGATGATGATGATGATGATAATAATAAAAATAATAATAATAATAATAATAATAATAACATAATATATAATAATAATAATAATAATAATATAATAATAATAATAATAATAATAATAATAATAATAATAATAATAACTATGTATATTCTATGCCTCGTCTTCCTACTTCGTTAATTTCAAAATGAAACTTTTTATCCCGCCAAATATTACCAAAAAAAATGATTATCTCCCTTGTTCCAGCTGCTCACTAGGTAATTCCACGCATACATACTGCAATATATGGTTAAATATAAGAATGTTCACAATTTTACTTCTTCTTAATTGATCCTAATGCGTTACATACATTTTGTGTATGAGTCTATTACTATAAGCCCAACATAAATATTTATGTGTATATCACACAAATGTATGCATGTGTTCGGCGAGCTGGCATTCGACGGTCATTCGGAATGCTCACAGCAGCCATATTCCTACCACTCTATGTCACGCTGGTGAGACCCATATTGGAGTATGGGATTCAAGCCTCTTCTCCTTATCTCCTCAAAGACATACAACACCTCGAAAGAGTCCAGAGGCTGGCTACCCGCCTGGTTCATGGTCTCAAAAATTTGTCCTACGAAGAAAGGCTGAGGACGCTCGACCTTTATTCTCTTGAAAAACGCCGCCGCCGTGGTGATCTCATTCTCGCCCACAACATCATAAGCGGGAAGTGTAACCTCTCGAAAGAGCTGTTCTTCACTCCTGCTCCGGAGCGTCGGCTGCGGGGTCATTCCGAAAAGCTCTACCTGCGACGATTTCATCTCAATCGAAGGAGAGGAGCTTTCTCCGTCCGGGTTGCGGATCCGTGGAACAAGCTGCCAGACGAGATGGTGAAGATGCCGACGACTGCTTTGTTCAAAGCCTCCCTGGACCTCAAGTGGCCTGAACTCTTTACATGAACACCACCCTGTACTTAACTCCATGTCCCCCTACATGGCCTTGCTATTTGCTTTTGAGCCAAATTAACTAACTAACTAACTAACATATATATATCAGAAATATTAAATTTCTAAATATCGCATAGAGATATATGCGGTGGTGGATCGATATAGTGGTCGTATACTGTCAACTTAACGTGACAGTCCCGTAAAGGGAATTACACCACCGTTGTTTAGCCCTAGGAAGCATCGATGCTTCCTGTCGGCTTTGACACATATTTACGAAGTCTAGACAAATAACTTCAGCTAGCAGGCCTTTGCTACTCTAGAATAATGATGGGCAAGACCCAGAAACATGCATGTCTCTAGATGCAGGCCTAGCTGTTGGGGGTGTTTGTCTCCCCTTCGTAAATATGTAAGGACACAGGAAATGTGTCAAGGCCGACAGGAAGCGGTGAGTTAATTCCCTTTACCGGACTGTCACGTTAAGTGGACATTATACAACCACTTTCTCTCTCTATATATATATGTATGTATATTCTATGCCTCTTCTTACTTCATTAATTTCAAAATAAAACTTCTAATTAATAAAACTTCTATTACAAAAAAAAAACTCTATTATCTCTCCTGTTCGAACTGTCCGCTGGGTAATTCCCTGTATAGATACTGAAATATTTGGTTAAGTATAAGAATGTTTACTCCACAAATTCATATATATATATATATATATATATATATATATATATATATATATGCTATATTAATGAAGTTGCAAAGACATCACATAAACTGTTACTCAGAGTTTCACGTTGCCGTTTGACGGACGGTATTTCTGCTGCTTTTAAATAAAGCATATTACTCTACCCCCGGTATTCGAGTACTATTTTTACCACCTTGTTTCACATTTATGTGCTTACTCTGGTGTTTATATATTGATACACATACACTCACACACACGTGCATAAACACATACAATATGGACATACATATACACATATAGATGAGTGTGTGTGTGCTTGTGTATGCGTGTGAGTGTGTGCAATTTTGTACGTATCTATGTACGTGTGTGTGTGCACAATAAGCACAGACGTTCGGATATGCATGCGTTTCTGTCTGTTGATCTGTATGTTTGCCAGTGTACCTACCTGTCTACATTCTACAAATAAAACACACACACCCTCACACGCACACACACACACACGCACACACGCGCATACACACACGCACACATATACACATGCACTATTTTCCCTTGCTGCACACTCCTCAAATCTCTTTCGCATGTATCAAACATGACATATGGCAATTATGCGTGTCACTGTATTCGAGTTACTTTCTGCACTCTGTGTGTGTGTGTATGTGTGTGTGTGTGTATGTATGTGTATGTGTGTGTATGTATGCGTATGCTCTCGCGCGTGCTTGTGAACGTGTGTATGTGTGCGTGCACTTATGTATGTATTTCTCTTCCATTCTCTCTGTATCTCTACATATTTATAAATTCACATACAAATATATATATATGAATGTATGTGTGTGTATACATGCATATAAATAACTATAAGTGAACCTATACATACACGTGTATATATGTATATATATAAACATATATATGCATATATATGTTTATGTATAGAGATGTATATATACATATATATGTATACATATATATATATATATTATATATATATATATATATAATATATATATATATACATATGATACATACGTATATATATGTATGTATATATATATATATATATATATATATATATATATACATATGATACATACGTATATATATGTATGTATATATATATATATATATATATATAATATATATATATATACATATATATGTATACATATATATATATATATATTATATATATATATATGTATCTATGTATAAATATATAAGCATATATGTGTGTGTGTATAGTTATGTGTGTGAGTGTGTGTAGGGTTTCAATCATTTTCCCTCTCTATCTGGCTCTCTGGATTTGTGTATGTATGCATATATGTACATATTAGTATGTATATATAAATACATGCATACATATGTATATATATATATATATATATATACGCAGTGATTGAAGGGAAGTGAGTAATTGTAAGTATGTGTATGTGTTTGTCTGTGAGTGCGTGAGTATGTGTACCTTTGTGTGTTTATATGTGCAGTTATTTTCCTATTACACATTATTTGCGGTTGCCACTGGTTACTTTATTGCTACAATAGCGAAAGTATTCCATCCCTGACAAATTGTATAGAGATGCAATAAGAATAGAGATGTTGCCGCCGCCGACGACGACGACGACAACGAGACCAACGTTGACAAGTCATACCCGAATAACTAAACAGTGACAGACAGACAGACACACACACACGCACACACACACAAATAAACTCTCACACATACACGTTCAAAGACAATACAATGCAGCAAAATAGCATCCTAGATTCAGCTTCCCTGATAAACGTTTCGAGAGAAAAAGCGCTAAAACATTATATATACGAAGGCCACCATTATCGTCTGCCTATCGTCACCAGCGCCATATTAATGACCATGTAAAATATAGAAAATTTTTCTGTTGCAAACTCCATCTGGCATCTTTTACTTGTGCCAGTTACTAGACTGTGCCATTTCAGGGCACAATCTTCAAGGGTTTTGTCGAACATATCAACCACAAATTTTTAAAATTGGTAATTATTCTGTCGGTGTCTTTTGCCGAACTACTAGGTGATGGATATCTAAACAAACCAACACCTGTTGTGAAACGGTGGTGGTGGATCATAAAGAAGACACAACACACAAAGGCTATTGTAGGAGATAACAAGGTGCCACACAGTGAGACGAAACCTGAATCTACCTGTTTGCAACGCGAGCTCCTGAATCAGACAACCATTTCTTTCCCACAAGAAAAAGTCCGGGCTAGTAGAGTCTGGGGGGCGTGAAGGTCATTCAAAGTGGACCTCATACATGGTTCCAGCAAGATAGGGCAACTGCTCATACCACAAGAGAAAAAATGTTGTTACCACGGCAGTGCTTTGGAGAAAGAATAATCTTCCGCTACGGCAATGTCAACTGGCCTTTCATGTTCCTTGACTTGAGTAGCCTGAATTTTTTTCTTGTGGGGATACCTGAAAGAGAGGGTTTACGTTAACAAACCAGAGACCCTGGTGCAACTGAAGGAGAACATCAATTGAAAAATCAGAGAAGTAGGGTCCGAAACTCTTGAGGGTGTTATGGTGCATGTTTTGGAAAGAGCACAGGTGTACAAAGCCGAAAATGGCTGCCATTTAGCAAATGTCGTTTTTCATATGTGTTGTAATGGTGTTGCAAAACTTGACTTACGCATATTAATTTCCATTATGTCCTTCATATTGTATCAAACTTTCATGCATTTATTTGTAAAATTAAAGAACTTTTTAAAAATAGAAACCTATCAGTGACATTTGGGACATCTTATACATACCTTAATATTTACTGTATTTAAGGTGGCGAGCTGACAGAATCGTTTGTACGTCCTGAATTCAAATTCTACCGAGGTTGACTTTGCCTTTCATCCGTCCGAGATTGATAAAGCAAGTATCAGTTGAGCACTGGGGATCGATATAATCGACTTACCTGCTTCTTCGAACTTGCTGACTTAGTGCCAAAATTTAAAATCGATATTTCGTGTATTTAAGGCGGCCAGCTGGCAGAAACGTTAGCACGCCGGACAAGATGCTTAGCGGCATTTCGTCCGTCTTTACATTTCTGTGAGGGCGCCTTTATCTTTCATCCTTCCGGAGTGGATAAGATAAGGACAAACCAAGCTCTGGAGTCGAAGAAATCGACGTGCCCTGCGCCTCCCCTCCATTTCCCAAAATTGCTGGCCTTGTGCCAAAATTTGAAGCTAATGTTTACTTGATTCGTCGTAATCTGATGTACAACGAGAATACCACAGCAAACTATTTCTTATTCTTTTCGTTCTTTTTGCTTCCTTCCTTTCTTTCGTTATTTATTTATTTGTTTATTTGTTTGAGGTGTTTGTGTGAATGCAGATATGTAGCACACAGAAGAACACACACACACACATATATATGTATACATATATATATACATATGTATACATATATATATGTATACATATATATATATTACACACACACACATATATATATATACACACACACACATATATATATACGTATATATATATGTATGTGTGTGTGTGTGTGTGCGTGCGTCATAGATGTTAGAATGTCAAGCTAATTATGAGGAAGATGAACATCAACAACAACAACAACAAATGAATAATGTAAAAATGAATTAACATTGTATATCATAATGATTAGATGGAGAAAGGAATACCCAGACGCGCCTCTGCATAGGAAATTTATAGCATGTTTCATGTACGTTTCACTGTTATAAACTGAGATCATTGCTCACCACGTGATTAACTAACTTATCATCATAGTGAGTGTATGACTAACAATGATAATGACTGCGACGACGACGACGATGATGATGATGACGATGATGGTGATGATAATGATGATGAGGATGATGATGATGATGATGATGATGGTAACTGGAAATACAGTTACAACGTATTTTTAGCAGCCGGGTGGACTGGAAAGGCATGAAATAAAGTGTCTTGCTCAAAGACACAACGCCGAGAATCGAACTCTCAATCATGTGATCGTGAGCCGAATACTCTAACCAATAAGCCACGCGCCTTCATACAAACATACATCCATACATCCATCCATACATACATACGTACATACATACATACATACATACATACATACATACATACATACATACATACATACATACATACATACATACATACATGCATGCATGCATTCATGCATGCATACATACACACATACATACATACATTCATACATACATACATACAAAAGAGAAAGAGTGCAGCTATGGACCATTAAAAGGGTGTTTGAAAATTTAATACCCAAGATACACTTTTAGTCTCATATCTATTATTACCGGGGCAACAGGATACATACCAACCCAGCTGTAGCAATATATGGCTAAACTTGGCATCTTGGGAACAGAACGCAAATCCTTAATCCATACTCTACAAATGATCGCGATATCTGGAATTATAAGAATCTGTAAGACCTTCTTAAGATTTAAAGGATGATGAACGAAACACGATGGTTTTCTTCACAACCTTAGGCGTAGGAGTAGCTGTGTGGTAAGTAGCTTGCTTACCAACCACATGGTTCTGGGTTCAGTCCCACTGCGTGGCACCTTGGGCAAGTGTCGTCTACTATAGGCTCGGGCCGACCAATGCCTTGTGAGTGGATTTGGTAGACGGAAACTGAAAGAAGCCCGTCGTATATAAGTATATATGTGTGCGTGTGTATGTGTGTGTATATGTTTGTGTGTCTGTGTTTGTCCTCCCAACATTGCTTGACAACTGATACTGGTGTGTTTACGTCTCCGTAACTTAGCGGTTCGGCAAAAGAGACAGATAGAATAAGTACTAGGCTTACAAAGAATAAGTCCTGGGGTCGATTTGCTCGACTAAAGCCGGTGCTCCAGCATGGCCACAAGTAAAAGAGTAAAAGGGGAAGAGTAACCTTGCTACCAAGTAGGTTGCCGGACAAAATCTACTCTAAATTAAAAAGAGAAAGAGATCATACATACATATACATGCATGCACACATACACAGATACATAAATATGCGGAAGTATGTGTGTGTTTGTGTCTGTGTGTATACACGTATATACACGTGTGTATATGTATGTATTTGTGTCTGTCTGTGTATTGCGTGTGTGTGTGCATTACTTGCTAAATATAAAACATCGTGTGATCTTGCACTCCTGCAAGCGTAACAAAGGCCTCGAAGGTTGGCGTTGGTATATTTGGAAAATGACACACAATGGTAGGATTGAATTAGTTCTTCACTTGTAACATTATTTGTATGTTCACACGAGAGACTGACAGCGCAAACACCTATCTGTGTACTCGTATACACGTATATATGTACGTAGGTATATATATATATATATACAATTGCAGCGACCTGTTCACTGACAAAAATCCGTGCTGCATCTGAGAAAGTAACAGTTAGTTCGTCATATATATGTACATATGTATGTGTGTATGTATGCATGTATGTATGTATGTACGTACATACGCCTGTGTATGCATGTATGTATGTATGTATGTATGTATGTATGTATATATGTATGTGTGTGTATATGCACGCACATACACACACACACACATATATATATATATATATATATATATATATGTATGTATGTATGTATGTATGTATGTATGTATGTATGTATGTATGTATGTACTCATGTATGTATAGATGTGTGTAGTAAGCATGGATGTAGGTAGGTATGTTTAGTAGATTTTGCGTGTTTGTATATGTGTTAGTTGTGTAATTCGGTGTATACGTCTTTAACTGTGAATATCTAACGATCAGTATTTCCAAAGCCATAGCTAAGAAAACAAAAAAGCAGGAAATATATATTTACGAGAATCGTTGCAATGCACTGCGTCATGGCAGTTACTGTTATTTAAAGAACATTTTACGAAGTGTTCATGTTATGAGAGATGCAATGACGAAGTTAGACGCAAGGGTTTAGTAAGGTTTCACTCGAACATTGTTGTGGGGGGTGAAATGAAATGGAATGAAATAGAATACAATGCAATACAATACATTCTGCCATACTTGTCAGAGACGCAGTCCTCATGGCCAGGTTCTTTTTACAAGTTGCAACATTGAACTTCCATTTGAGCCAACACAACAACAACAACAGTTCATGAGCTTCTGCGCATGTGTTCGCTTATTTTCAAGGTGAATATTTCACGACGGCTTTCACCATTATAGTATAATGAAATGTGTAATATACGGATCTAGAGAAAAGTACGGCGTGTTTTATATGATCGGTGGTCGTCTGATAAATAGTTTTTTTTTTTTTTAAGTGTGAGAGTCGCTAATGATCGGGTATATATGGCATAACCTCAGGGACCAAGAGGCCTATATTGTTCTGTTTTGTTCATACTAAAGCTACTTAACACAGCTGCAATAAAAGTCTATGTTACTGTTAATAGGTAACTTTTGTGGTGTAACATACTTCTGTAAGTAGAGAGATGACCACTTAACTCACCAGATTTAAAAATCTATATATATTTCATTACTACCCACAAGGGGTTAAACACAGAGGGGACAAACAAGGACAGACAAACGGATTAAGTCGATTACATCGACCCCAGTGCGTAACTGGTACTTAATTTATCGACCCCGAAAGGATGAAAGGCAAAGTCGACCTCGGCGGAATTTGAACCCAGAACGTAACGGTAGACGTAATACGGCTACGTATTTCGCCCGGCGTGCTAACGTTTCTGCCAGCTCGCCATGGCATCACTTCAGGGATCAAGAGGGCCATATTGTTCTGTTTTGTCTATACTAAAGCTACTACTTAATACAGCTGAAATAAAAGTCTGTGTTACTGTTAATAGGTAACATTTGTGGTGTAACGTACTTCTGTAAGTAGAGAGATGACCACTTAACTCACCAGATTTAAAAATCTATATAGCTGTCAATAAGTACCCGATACGCTGATAAAGCTTGCTTCTTTAGACAGCGATATCATTGAATAAATGATGCGTGTTTCCTTAGCCCTCAGTGCAAAGTTCGAATTTTATAACGAGAGTTATATTGACAAAAGATAGCCTCAACCAGATTAACTTAGATTAACATCCTCGAAACAAAGAAAGTACATTAGTTTCCTCGAAGCCAAACGACCCTTTTTCATGACACTGGTACTTTGATCAGTTTATAGCACCCCAATTCTGTTCTCTTTATCCATATCATATTTTTTTTTTCTTTTACTTGTTTCAGTCATTTGACTGCGGCCATGCTGGAGCACCGCCTTTAGTCGAGCAAATCGACCCCGGGACTTATTCTTTGTAAGCCCAGTACTTATTCTATCGGTCTCTTTTTGCCGAACTGCTAAGTGACGGTGACGTAAACACACCAGCATCGGTTGTCAAGCAATGCTAGGGGGACAAACAGACACACACACATATATATACATATATACGACTGGCTTCTTTCAGTTTCTGTCTACCAAATCCACTCACAAGGCATTGGTCGGCCCGGGGCTATAGCAGAAGACACTTGCCCAAGATGCAACGCAGTGGGACTGAACCCGGAACCATGTGGTTGGTTAGCAAGCTACTTACCACACAGCCACTCCTGCGCCTATGGATGGTTCTTATGTATTTATCATGAATGATTCCAGCCGTAAGGTCTGTTGTCATTATTTTCCTGTTACTATTGAAGTGCATAATTCATAAGAGATCTTTTATGAAGAAGCATTTCACTTTCGTTTGCTACGTTATCAAGAATTACTTTCGGATGCGTCGGCCACGCCAAAGCCGTGAATTTTTTCTTACATAACCAAATCGATGAATGGCTGAATAGCTCCATAGCTGGAGGTTTCTGTCCGCAACAGAATATCTACGGCTGTTGGAAGGCAATGAAAAAGGGGCTACAAAAAAGGTCTCTAAGTGTCATCAGCAACTCGGGTACTAACATAATGCTCAAACAACTTCACCTGTAAATATAGTTATTCTTTTTTATTTTTTTACTCTTTTTTTGTTTCAGTCATTTGACTGCGGCCATGCTGGAGCACAGCCATTTAGCCGAACAAATCGACCCCAGGACTTATTCTATCAGTCTCTTTTGCCGAACCGCTAAGGGTCATAAACACACCAGCTTCGGTTGCCAAGCGATGGTGGAGAGACAAACACAGACACACAAACATATACACGCCAACACACACGCACACACACACACAAACACACACACACAAACACACACACACACACACACAAACACACAAACACACACACATACATACACATATATACGACTGGCTTCTTTCAGTTTTCATCTACCAAAACCACTCACAAGGCTTTGGTCGGCCTGAGGCTATAGTAGAGGACACTTGCCCAAGGTGCCGAGCAGTGGGACTGAAGCCGGAACCATGTAGTTGGTTAGCAAGCTACTAACCTCACATCCATTCCCGTGCCTAGATGTTAATTTTTTTTTTCAACTTTAGCTCCACTTGCACAGCTCAATGCATTGGGCAGCATTCCATCTGATTCGGTCGGCTGCTCATCTTGCATATCCATTCCATCTTGAAATGTGCACCTCCAAGGAATCTTCGGCCTGTCACTTCTATGCCTACTTACAGATGTTACCTAAATTATGGCTCTTTTGGAGAACCGTTGATCAACTAGACGAAGAATATGGCCAGCCTGGTGGAATCGATACTCTGCAGAGTCGTGACTTCACTCTACCCAGAATCTTATTACTACAAAGTATTTTCCAGAAAAATAATTGTGGAAATCTTCAATACAGGTCACTTGAACGTGTTTCCGGTATAAAGAGCGAGGAACCCCAGCACGTACCCTTCACTGATCTACTCTCTATAAATGATTGTCATGATCGTTCCGTTGATTGATACATCGATTTGATGAAGGGCAGCAGGTATTAGGTTATATTCAAAATGCTACAAAGACACATTATTTATTGCAGTTTCATCTGGATATGGAACTCTAAAAAATAGAACCCACAGAGAAATCAGGGTCAGTCTCTAAACGTTCAACCATCCCTCTTCTCTGTCCAAAGTCGTGCCCCGGGTGGGAATGGGGGTCGTGATGAAGAGTCCTCGGTCACTTTTTCTATAGGGTCCTTTCAGAAGCAACCGTAATTCGACTTTCCAGCTAGATTTTCACTTGTGACCATCTGAAACTATGGATATAATCCAATCATCTCATTTTTGGTCAACCCCTTGGTCTCCTGCCAGTTGACTCGGCTTGAAGAATCCGTCTTGCGATTCTTTCCCCGCAACATCCTAATCACATGGCCATAGTATTTATGCTATGACCTCTCAATGCGGAAAAGTAGCGGTTCAACCTAGAAAGACTCCTAATCTCCGAGCTACGCAACCTGGCGAGTAACATTTATTCCATAGGTCCTTCAGAGGAACACAATTTCAACCGATTGCCTTTGTTGTTATACTTTTACGGCCATTACCCAATTTTCATAACGATAGGTGAGTCTCTGAAAATAACAGTTGAATCTCTCAAATTTCCTATATGCTTTCTTTTTTTTAAGAAGACACATTAAATAATGTATTTCTAGATACACTATATGGGATTGGCTGTGTGGTAAGTAGCTTGCTTACGAACCACATGTCTTCTACTATAGCCTAGGGCCGACCAAAGCCTTGTGAGTGGATTTGGTAGACGGAAACTGAAAGAAGCCCGTCGTATATATATATATATATATATATATATATATATGTGTGTGTGTGTATATGTTTGTGTGTCTGCTATTTGTCCTCCCAACATCGCTTGACAACCGATGTTGGTGTGTTTACGTCCCCGTAACCTAGCGGTTCGGCAAAATGGACCGATAGAATAAGTGCTAGGCTTGCATAGAATAAGTCCTGGGGTCGATTTGCCCGACTAAAGGCGGTGCTCCAGCATGGCCACAGTCAAATGACTGAAACAAGTAAAAGAGTACAAGAGAGAGAGAGAGTGTGTGTGTGTGTAGTGATGGATAAAAAAAATATATATTTGAGCCGTGGTGTTATTTTCCTCCTGGTCATCCTCGACTGATGAAATGTATTCTGCTAGAAATAGCAGTCAAGTTACTCTTGGTCTTTTTAGAGCACCTAGAACTAACGTTGTTTAATATGTCCGTTTCTTAGTAAAGTGTGATTTCAGCTAGATTTGGCTGTTATGTCTAGCAGCTTATACAACCAAACAGAGCCTCGCTTTATTCTGGTTTCCGTTGTTACGGAAGTTTATTTTAAAGAGGGGGAGAAGAGCAGTGGGGGGGGTGAGAGACAGACAATGAGAGGGAAAGAGGGGGAAGAGAGAGAGGCAAACAGAGGCAAGAGGCAGACAGACGATGAAAGTGAGAGAGAGAGAGAAAGGGAGGGAGTAAGCAATGAGGAAGGGGGAGAGCAAAGGCAAACAACAGATTTTGAAATCTGTGCATTTCTCATCAGAAGATGTTTATTACTGCTGCCGTTGCTGCTGCTGCTGCCGCCGCTATACTGCTCCTGCTGCTTACAGTAGCTGCTGCTGCTGCTGCTCTTTCTACTGCAATTAATGCTGCTGATAATGATGCTACTACTGTTATCAGCTACCTTCTGATATCCTTACAGCTGCTTGCGCCTGACGTTTCAGGTACTGCTGCTGTTACTACTACTACGACTACTGCTTCTGCTGCATCTGCTGCTGCTGCTGCTGCTAAAATATTACTTCTGTAACTGCTGCTACTGCTGCTAGCTGTGCCACTGCCGTGATTCTCGCCATTGTGAGATGATACATTTAGTGAGAGATGATCGTTCGTTAAACAGGGATATACATAGGGTTAAATCAGCTGACAACACAGAGAGAGACAAGTCAAAATAGATAGTTAGATGGGTAGATAGATAGATAGATTTAGAGTGAGAGAATGAGAGAGAAAGGGAGAGAGTGATCGATTGACTGAGTGATTGATCGATTGATTGATTGAGTAATTTATCTAATTATCAATCTATACATGTGTGTATGTTTGTGAATGCATATATATAAATATATATATATGTGTGTGTGTGTGTTGTGTGTGTGTGTGTGTGTGTGTGTGTGTATGTGTGTGTGTGCGTATATATATATGTACGTATGTATTTATATACGTTTCTCTCTTCTATATATATATATGTGTGTGTGTGAGTGTGAGAGAGAGAAAGAGGGAGAGAGAAAGAAAGAGACAGACAGTCAGACGAAGTATGAAGCATACTTTTGGAAAACTTCCAAGTGACATCTTGTTCAATTAAGTTCACAGAAACATTGAATTAAAGGACGAGGCAGCCGTGTTAGCGTAGCATTCATGATGTCGACAGTGTTGCGGGTGCGAAGGTTTTGCTGTCGTTGTTGTCATTGTTGTTGCCATCGTTATTGTCGTAGCAGTTGTTGTTGTCTTCTCTCTTGTCTCTTCTTCTTCTCTTCTTCTTCTTTCTTCTTCTTCTTCTCTTCTTCTTCTTCTTCTTCTTCTTCTTCTTCTTCTCTTCTTCTTCTTCTTATTTTTCTTCTTCTTCTTCTTCTTCCAATCAGGACTCACGCCATTAGCCATAAAGAATAATCTCTAATTCGAGCCTACTCTAAGCTACTAAGAACGCGATAGACAAGCGGTTGCACGGGCGCGAAAGCTACGTTGTTATCCTCATTCCGTAAACGGTGGCTTTTAACGGGTGGAGAGTTGAACCATCTTGGGGTACAGAGAATTCGCAATCTAGACTAGGGAACTTAGGTGTTTTTTGCTCAATAATCACTCACAATGCCCGGTCTGGGAATCGAAATCTTCGACCGCGAGTCCTCTGCCCTAACCACTGGGCCATTGCGCCTCCACTAGTTGTTGTTGCTGCTTATGCCCAGGTCAGCTCCAATCTTTTGGGGCCTATGATCAAAAGACTTTCTAAAACTGGCATTATGGCCTTTACTTCTAGACTAGTGTAGTCTGTGGTGAATCAATAAGTCCTTTTTTTAGACCAATGTCTAGAGCATGGTTAAACCATTTATGCAAGACTAATGTCATTTTATGTGGTGGCACATGGCCTAGTGGTTAGAGCGGCGGACTCGCGGTCGAGGGATCGCGGGTTCGAATCTCAGACCGGGCGATGTGTGTGTGTTTATGAGCGAAACACCTAAGCTCCACGCGGCTCTGGCAGAAGGTAATGGCGAACTTCTGCTGACTCTTTCACCACAACTTTCTCTCACTCTTTCCTCCTGCATCTTGCAGATCACCTGCGACGGACCAGCGTCCCGTCCAGGTGGGGAACCTATACGCCTTATGAGCCGGACGTGGCTCGAGAAGGAACAAACAATGCCATTTTATACTAGACCTAATCAGAGGCGGACTGAGCTGTCGGTCAATCGGGTACTGCTCGAGGGCCAGGAGCTCTGAGAGGCCCGCAATCCACACGTTACCTCTATTGATATCAATGCTAAGGGTCCAGTAAACAGTTATACCCGAGAGCCCTTGATGCTCTCAGTCTGCCCCTGGACCTAACTTTAGACATTTTATAGCATTTAAGTTTAGATATATATATATCAAGACGTATGTTACAGCATCCTTTTATGGTAGTCCTATGGCTAGACTTACAATTAGACCAATAATATTAGACCCACGTTTATTTTCTTTTAGACCGATAGCCATGTCTGTTATATGAGAATTAAGTCCTTATACATTAGACTTATGATTAAACTTTCTACACTTTCTATTTTCTGTTAGATTTGTATCTTCTATTAGACTTCTATCTACTTTTGTATTAGATCCATCGTTAGACCAAGTCTATTAAGCTTGTGAATTTTAATATTAAACCTATCATTAGACCTACTAAAGTCCTTTTACATTAGGCCTATGATAAGGACTAGAGTATCTGACGTAACTCCTTTTAAATTAGACCAATGTCTAAACTTAAATTAGACC
>NC_042999.1:13362266-13364766 GCF_006345805.1 Octopus sinensis | reverse complement strand
ACAGAGAAAGTTGAAAAGAGAATCTGCATCAAATTTTGCCAAAAGCTTGGCGATACCTACTCAAGGGTCTACGCACAGTTTTCAAAAAGTTTTCATCATTCTCGACACAATCCAGATCTTGTGCAACTGAAACCCGAGTGTCTTTTTGCTCAGCTAAAAGCAGTTTTGGCATAAACTTGGCAGACACGCATCTCATATCCAAATCTTCAGTGATAATGGACTGAACTGTAACTAATCTGTACATCTTCTGCTATCACGCGGATGGTGATTCGACGATTTCCCCTCACAGCTACAGGCACATCTGTGATGTTTTCCCCAGTTCTGTTGGTTGCGGGCCTCCCAGAACCTTCGTCAATATCAACATTTTTTCTGCTATCTTGGAAACGTCTGAACCACTCGTACACTCGTGTGCGGGCCATACACTCCTCTCCATACACCTTCTGCAACTTTGCGTAGGCCTCTGAGTAGGTATCGCCATGATAACTTTCTCTGTCATGGTCAATGCGACGATCACACGCTACACATGTTCCTTCCAAGTACTGCTATAAACAGCGGAAGTGAACTAGAATATTAAAAGTTATTGTGCTTGCACAGCAGAACGCATGATCAATCTGTGCCAAGCGGCTTCACTCTCTGTGTTTCAGTTTCGTTATTATGGTAACAGTCCGGATACTTATTGATCAGACCTCGTATAACATACAGAAAATAGAACTACTGGGTACCGCACACATCCTACATGAAACACTTTCAATACAGTGAAAATAAGAGCACCAACACAAACCACAGCACATACCCAAGGCACACAGAGCTGCGCTCAGTAGTGCAGTGAAATCACGTGACAAAAATAAGACTACTGAATAATAATAATAATAATAATAATAATAATAATAATAATAATATAATTATTATTATTATTATAATAATAATAATAATAATAATAATAACAATAATAATAATAATGTAGCCCATTTTTTATACCAGGACAAAACAATGTTATCATGTACATTGTTTTGTCTTGGTATAAAAGATGGGCTACAGCAAATATTCTGCTCAATACCACAGATTTGCTTGTCAGTTGATTGACCTTAACCAGTGGAGCATGTCCCTTAGCGGCTGACGATATGTGCATCTTTGATCATGAGCAGAAGTAGTGGGGGAGCATAATAGCCGTGTGTTGAAAGGAATTCTTAGAGGTTTGGATAATTCACCTTTGGAAACATAGATGGTTCGTTCAACATCCTTAAACAATCCTTATTCAGGGACCTTTTGAACGGGATGTGCTACTCGACCAGAAGAAAATTCTAACTCACCCCACCTGCAACGTTATGTACTGTTTATCTTGATATGAGATCGCCATGTCGCGCACATATGGTTGTGATGCATGTGCCTGATGTACCCTTATCAGACGGGTAGTCATGATAGGTATACTGGGCTTCGTATATTTTACCCCAGCGTCACTTTGATGGCATGTACTGCTCTCTCACTCAATAATGTATAATAAAATAATAATAATAATAATAATAATAATAATAATAATAATAATAATAATAATAATAATAATAATAATAATATTGATAATAATAATAATAACAATAATAATAATAACAATAATAATAATAATAACAATAATGGCTTCAAATTTTGTCGCAAGGGCTGCCATATATTTTGGGGGACGGGATGAGTCGATTACATCGACCCCAGAGTTTCACTGGTACCTAGTGTACCGGCACCGAAAGAATGAAATGCAAAGCAAAGTCGACCTCGGCAGAATTTGAACTCAGAACGTAAAGACAGACTAAATGGTGTTAAGCATTTGGCCCAGCATGCTAACGATTCTGCCAGCTCACCGCCTTCAATAATAATAATAATAATAATCCTTTCTACTATAGGCACAAGGCCTGAAATTTATGGGGAAGGGTTAAGTCGATCACATCGACCCCCCCCCCCCCCCAGTACTTAACTGGTTTTTATTTTATCGATCCCGAAAGGGTGAAAGACAAAGTCGACCTGGGCGGAATTTGAACCCAGAACGTAGCGACGGGCGAAATACCGTTAAGCATTGTGCCCAGCGTTCTAACGGTTCTGCCGGCTCACCAATGATGATGATGTTGATGATGATGATGATAATGATGATGATGATGATGATGATGATGATGATGATGATGATGATGGTGGTGGTGGTGGTGGTGGTGGCAGCGGTGATGATGATGATGATGATGATGATGAAGTGACTGATGATGATGATGATGATGATGATGATGATGATGACGATGACGACGATGATGATGATGATGATGACGATGACGATGATGATGATGATGATGATGATGATGATGATGATGATGATGATGATGCGGATGATGATTGATGATGATGATGATGATGATGATGATGATGATGATGATGATGATATATTTGTTGTGATCAACCTGACCATCTAGTCCCAGGCACCACCACCATCTCCATTCCTTCGAAAATGTATAAACCGATTCCAATTTTA
>NC_042999.1:13354766-13357266 GCF_006345805.1 Octopus sinensis | reverse complement strand
AAAGCTTGCCCCAATTCTTTTATTATTTTATTTGTTTCAGTCATTTGACTGTGGCCATGCTGGAGCACCGCCTTTAGTCGAACAAATTCTAGCCAAGGTCTTATTCTTTGTAAGCCTAGTACTTATTCTATCATTCCCTTTTGCCAAACCGCTAAGATACGGCGACGTAAACACTATAACAACGGTTGTCAAGCGATGGGGGGGGAACAAACGCGCGCGCGCGCACACACACACATACACACACACACACACACACACACACACACACATACGACGAGCTTCTTTCAGTTTCTGTCAACCTAATCCACTCACAAGGCTTTGCTCGGCCCGAGGCTATAGTAGAAGACACTGGCCTAAGGCGCTACGCAGTGTGACTGAACCCAGAAGCATGTGATTGGTAAGCAAGCTACTTACCACGCAGCTACGTCGTTTTATTCATATATGACGTTATCATATTACAATATACGCCTTAAGACTGTACATTTACCAATACAAACCTTTCGCTACTACTACTACTACTACTACTACTACTACTACTACTACTACTACTACTACTACTACTACTACTTACTACTGCTACTACTACTACTACTGGCATTACTATTATTACTAACTCTAATTTATTGTTTATGTAGAGATCGTTGATGTAATTAGGATGCTGTGACAGCAATATATCAAGGGTTGAAGATTTTGCTACCCAACTCATTTTTCCTAATAAGTCTGAGTATGTTTTCTCTTGTGGTAACCTATCTCTCGTTCTAAGGATCTTTGGGTGTTTAGATTTAATTTATACACCCACATTGCCCATCAACGCCCTCGTCACTAATTGCGATTCTCGTTCGCTTATCAAATGACATACAACCGCTTCTGTGCATCGCACGGCTTTCAAATTGCTGGCAGGCGTAGGAGTGGCTGTGTACTAAGTAGCTTGCTTACCAACCACATGGTTCCGGGTTCAGTCACACTGGACAAGTGTCTTCTACTACAGTCTCGGGCCGACCAAAGCCTTGTCAGTGAATTTGGTAGACGAAAACTGAAAGAAGCTCGTCGTATATATGTATATATATATGTGTGTGTGTGCATGTGTTTGTGTGTCTGTATTTGTCCCCCGAACATCGCTTGACAACCAATGCTGGTGTGTTTACGTCCCCTTAACTTAGCGGTTCGGCAAAAGTGACCGATAGAATAAGTACTAGGCTTACAAAGAATAAGTCCTGGGGTCGATTTGCTCGAGTAAAGGCGGTACTCCAGCATAGCTGCAGTCAAATGACTGAAACAAATAAAAGTGTAAAAGAGTAAAAGAGACTTTCTAATCTTTTACCAAATGAGTTTTTACAAACAAACAGTCCCCGTTGAGTTATCGTTTGCAACATTCCTTCAAACGTGGTGTCAGATGACGAGACGATATTCGCGGCCATTTTGTCTATAACTCCATTTTGCCCACAGATATAAATTATCTTCCCCCACCGCTTACGTTTACATATTTCATTTATACAATAGACTCAGAATATTCCTTTCTTCTTTTGGCACAAGGCCAGCAAATTTTAGAGGGTGGGGAAGTCGATTACACCGACCCCTGTACTTGACTAATACTCCATTTTATCAAGCTCGAAAGGACGAAAGGCCAAGTCGAACTCGGCGGAATTTTAACTCAGAATGTAAAGGGCAGACGAAACGCCGCTAGGCATTTTGTTCGGCATGCTAACGATTTTGTCAGCTCACCGCCTTACAACAGACACAGAATGATAAAGATTAAATCACAGAAAATGCTTTCGGTCATCTGGTGCCACGAAGTGACCAATTTTGGTGGTATTTCTGTCAATTACATATTTTATATCACTAACTTGTTTCAGTCATTTGATTGCAGCCATGCTGGGACACCACCTTGAGGGGTTTTAGTCGATCAAATCCCCATACTTATTATTATTATTATTATTGTTATTATTAATATTATTATTATTATTATTATTATTATTATTATTATTATTATTATTATTATTATTATTATTATCATTCAGTAGTTTTATTGTTATAACGTGCTTTCACTTCACTACCGAGCGCAGCTCTGTGTGCCTTGGGTATGTGCTGTGATTTGTCGTGATGCTCTGATGGTTATTGTATGGAAAGTGTTCTGCGTAGGATGTGTGCAGTGCCTAGTAGTGCAATTTTCTGTATGTTATATGTGTTTGTAAGTCCTGGTGTTTTTGTTATGTATTTGTCTGAATATTTTTTTATCTTCGTACGTTAGCTAATTTATGAGGGTTCATTGCTGTATCCAAGTCTATATCTCTATTATTTTCCTTCCATATTTTATATGTATGTGTTGTTGTATTTTCATTTTGTGGGTAGAGCATTGCTGTGAAGTATGCGTGTAAGATAGAAATGTATTCCTCACGTGTCCATTTACGTCTTTGGGTTTTATTGCGGGACATGAGGTACAACGTCCGGCCCATTGTTTTGACGGTCGTCATTTTCGTAGGGTACCGGTCCGTTTATTTCT
>NC_042999.1:13342266-13352266 GCF_006345805.1 Octopus sinensis | reverse complement strand
ATGTATGTATGTATGCATGTATGTATGTATGTATGTATGTATGTATGTATGTATGTATGCATGTATGTATGTATGTATGTATGTATGTATGTATGCATGTATGTATGTATGTATGTATGCATGTATGTATGTATGTATGTATGTATGTTACGAAGAGTGTCTGCACAATTTTTGTTCATTAAATTCACCCACGAGGCATTGGTCAATCTGAGACTGTAATGAAAGACACTTGCCTATGGTGCCTTACAATGGGATCGAGCCAAAACCACGTGGTTGCAAAGCGCGCTTAACCATACAGCCATATCTGCTTCTCTTTTGATCTGTTTCGCCTTCCTATAACCTTAACCTAAAGCTTAGTTTTCTCAAAATTTATCATACGTTGGGGCGTAACATTAATAGATATTAAATAACATTAATTAACATTACACTACCTGATATGATATTATTTTCTACTCTAGGTACAGGACGCGAAATTTGGGGGGAGGGGGCCAGTCGATCTAATCAGCTCCAGTACGTAACTGGTACTTAATTCAATAAACCCGAAAGGATGAAAGGCAAATTCAACCTCGGCGGAATTTGAACTCAGAAATATCTATTTCTTTACTACGTACAAGGGGCTACAGACAGAGGGGACAAACAAGGACAGACAAACAGATTAAGTCGACTATATCGACCCCAGTGCGTAACTGGTACTTAATTTATCGTCCCCGAAAGGATGAAAAGCTAAGTCGACCTCGGCGGAACTTGAACTCCGAGCGTAACGGCAGACGAAAAAATACCTATTTCTATTTCTTTATTACCCACAAGGGGCTAAACATAGAGGGGACAAACAAGGACAGACATAGGTATTAAGTCGATTACATCGACCCCAGTGCGTAACTGGTACTTAATTTATCGACCCCGAAATGATGAAAGGCAAAGTCGACCTCGGCGGAATTTGAACTCACAACGTAACGACAGACGAAATACCGCTACGCATTTCGCCAGGCGTGCTAATGTTTCTGCCAGCTCGTCGCTTTCTACCGGATATGATGTTATCGTAACATGAAAACTTCGATATATTAACTATATTAATCTATTCCGGCGGCAAGCTGGCAGAAACGTTAGCGCGCCGGGCGAAATGCTTAGCGGTATTTCGTCTGTCGTTATGTTCTGAGTTCAAATTCCGCCGATGTCGACTTTGCCTTTCAACCACTCGGGGTCGATAAATAAAGTACCAGTTTCGCACTGGGTCGATGTAATCGACTTAATCCCTTTATCTGTCAATGTTTGTCCCCTCTGTGTTTAGCATCTTTTGGGTAGTAAAGGAATATTAATCTATTCCAGGTAATCTTTCTTATTTTTTTAGCAAGGGAAATAACATTTGTATGTTTTGATCATAGTTATTTCCACTTAGATCAGTTCACCGATACGTTTGACATTCATTTCTACTATAGACGTAAGGCCAGAAAATTTAGGGAGGAGACCTATTGATTATATCGACCTCAGTGCATAACTGGTACTTAATTTATCGACCTCAAAAGGATGAAAGAAACAGTCGACCTCGACGGAATTTGAACTCAGAACGTAACGGCAGAGGAAATACTGCCGAGCATTTCGCCCGGCGAGCTAACGTTTCTGCCAGCTCGCTGTCTTCGATACGTTGTATATTAACGATCATGTATATGTGTATCTTTTACTATCCATTCTACACTTGTTTCGGTCGTCAGACTGCGGCCATGGTGGAGCACCACCTAGAAAAATTTCAGTCGAACGAATCGATGCTAGTACTTATTTATTTATTTATTTATTTGCAAAAAAACTTGGTATTTATTCTTTCGGAAACTTTTGCCGAACCGCTAGTGTTACGGGGACGTAAATACGCAAACACTGATTTACAAGCTGTTTGGGGGGCTAAACACAGACTCGAAATCACACACACACACACACACATACGTATATGTATATTTTTGTATATACATACACACACACACACACACACACACCACACACACAACAACACACATATATATATATATTATATATTATATATATATATATATATATCATATATATATATATATATATATGGTTATATATATATTTAGATGTCCGATTGTGTCCATCTCTTATATGTTTAAATGTACACTGTATATATAATGAATAATATATAGTCTATTAACTAGTTTTTCTACACGCTATGTCGGTGGTAAAAATTTCTAAATAAATTTTTACTACCCTGAAATTTATTAATAATCATTTTTGGGCTAATTTTGAAAGAAAATCTACATTATTTCTATTTGCTGCCGATAAAAAACTGCGCCTGCGCGGTGGATTTGAAAAGATTATAACATGTAAGCACGAGGAATGTTCTGTATTGCCTCGGGCTTATATGTTAATCTTTGGCTTTCCTGCTGATGAGAGCTTCACCTAGCAAAATACTTTATTTGCTGAAGATAGCTTGAAACCATGACATTGGCCAAATCTGTCATGTCTTGATTTGTACTCTACAGGTGCTAAAACCTTACATCCAGAGATTAGGTGGTCGACTGTTTCTATCCCATCGTTGCAGTATCGGCTCTTTAGGTCTACATCATTTTTCAGCGCATTGGCTTGATAGATCCGGGTCAATAAGCTCTGGTCTTGGGCAACCAAGATAAAGCCTTCACTCTCTACCTTTAGCCCTAAGCTCTATAGCCACCGATGGGTATGCTTCTGATCTACATCAGCTTGTTTGCTACGGGCCACACATCTGCTGTGCAGAGGTTTTTATTCCCACTTATCAGCCAATTGTTCAACCGCATTTTGCTTTGCTATTGATTTCACCTCCTTCGCAGCTACAGTTGCTGCACTTCCCTCATGCTGTTCAACCTGGGTACTATGCATAAACTCACTTGAAAATCTTTTGCTCTCCTTCATAACAGAATGTAGGTGTCTTACGTCATTCATGGTTTTCAACGAGCTTTAGCATCCAGTCGTTAGATGTTTCAAGCCTGTCCAATTGTGGTTTTGTAGATTTCAAATTGGATCAAGCCTCGACCTCCTTGAGGCTCTAGATAGGTAAAGATGATCTGCATCTGCCTTTGCGTGGTGCATCTCATTATTATTATTATTATTATTATTATTATTATTGAAAAGCCTGGTACTTATTCTGTCTGTCACATTTGCGCAACAACTAAAGCACGGGGACGTAAACACATGCCTATAGTAGAAAGGATTATTATTATTATTATTATTATTATTATTATTATATTATTATTATTATTATTATTATTATTATTATTATCATTGGCATCGAGCTGGACTAATTACTTCCTTCTGGCATCTAGATATGTGTCTACCAAGTCTGTGATGCTGTGTTAGCATCAACAGTAACATTGTCGGTTTGGCATTGTTCCAGCCTCCGCGTGGTGCCATATGCAAGCAATATTCTGTCACTGGAGAAAAGTTTTAAAATAGAAATATTGGAATAACTGAGGCACGCTGCGGCCTTGAGACTACGAGCTGTCAACTGCATGAAGTGCGAATCTAGTAAAACTACTTCCAGCCAACACTTGTCTACATTCCTTTGCACCAGGAACACTGCAAACGTTGCGCTCTTGAAACGAGCTGTCATCCGTTTGAAGCATGAACATATTTGAACTTCTCCAAGCTCTTTTGCTACTTCCGCTTCATCACACTAAACTACACTGTGTGTGCACAAAATTTCGATGTGCAAGATTTGCGAGCTGCAATCAAGTTCATTAAAATACTGGCTTTTAATCAGAGATTCATTGATGTTTTGGACAAAGATCTGTGGAGGTACATGGCCTAATGTTTAGAGCAGCGGACTCGCGGTCAAGGGATCGCAAATTCGAATCTCATACCAGGCGATGTGTGTGTTTATGAGCGAAACACCTAAGTTCCACGCGTCTCCAGCAGAAGGTAATGGCGAACTTCTGCTGACTCTTTCGCCACAACTTTCTCTCACTCTTTCCTCCTGCATCTTGTAGCTCACCTGCGATGGACCGGCGTCCCGTCCAAGTGGGGAACCTATACGCCAAAGAAACCGGGAAACCGTCCCTTATGAGCCAGGCATGGCTCGAGAAGAAACAACAACAATGATCTGATCCTGAAGCCAAGATGATCTCCATCACTAAGAATCAGTCCATACAAGTTTGTTGGTGAAAATAAAATGAAAAGGAGTTAATTTGCCACAAGATGTGGGGAATACATCGTTTCGAACACTTGTCCTTCTGAGAGTGAAAGGAACATACTTACGTTAAGAGTTCACGAAAAAAAAAAGCAAAAGACGAGGACAGGTGATGTAGAAAACAAACAGATGTATTACTATAACGCTCAGGAATTGAAAAAGTATTTTACATTCGAGCCTACGCTCTTCCACAGAAAGGAACACAGAAAAAAACAAGGGGAGAGACAAGAAGAGAAAAAAATGTGTGTAGTGTCTACCGATCTATCATGGCGACTGCCGGACAGAAGGGTCACACAGGAGAGCGAAGAAGTAGGGAAGTTAACAAAGTAAAGATGACTCCCCCCCACAATGAAGGTGCGTGCGTGTATACTTACGTTAATATCACTCTTTCTTTCGTTTTACTAAACGTGCTATTGGTTTACATAGACGTTTTCTCCCTTAAAATTTTTATTTATTTATGCGCCCTTTTCAAGCCTAGCCAGGCTCATGGGCCCGGTTTCTCGGTTTCTGTGGCGTATGTGTCCCCCCACACCGAGCTGGACGGTACGCCAGTCCATCGCAGCGTTACTCAAAAAACAGGAAGAGAGAGTGAGAGAAAGTTGGGGCGAAAGAGTACAACAGGGGTCGCCACCACCCCCTGCCAGAGCCTCATATAGCTTTAGGTGTTTTCGCTCAATAAACACACAACGCCCGGTCTGGGAATCGAAACCGCGATCCTCCGACCGCGAGTCCTCTGCCCTAAAACCACTGCGCTATTGCGCCTCCTCCCTTTAAAATGCTATGTCCGAAATACTGGATATTGCTGGTTATAAAAGCAAGGAAATTCAGCGATTATGAATATCAAAATTAGGTATTTTTGTAGTCCAAGAGTTTATGGTCTATAAAAACTTCATGCGCCATTCTATTTTTCTCGTGAATTGTTTGCCCCTGTATCGATATATATTCCAGAGCAGCTAACTGGCTTCCGTGCCGGTGGCACGTAAGAGGCACCATTCGAGCGTGATCGTTACCAGTGTCACCATACAAGCACGTGAATAAACATTCGAGCGAGGTCGTTGCCAGTGCCGCTGGACTGGCTCTTGTGCAGGTGGCACGTATAAAACACCACTTGGGCGTGGCTGGTGCCAGTACCACCTGACTAGTACGTAAAAGGCACACACTACACTCTCGGAGTGGTTGGCGTTAGAAAGGGCATCAAGCTGTAGAAACTCTGCCAGATCAAGATTGGAGCCTGGTGCAGCCTCCTGGCTTCCCAGACCCTGGTCGAACAATCCAACCCATGCTAGCATGGAAAGCGGACGTTAAACAATGATGATGATGAAATTTCGTAGGTTCGTAGAACAATCCCAGCTCGTCAGCCGTTTGGAGGTCAAGTAACAGGAAATGAGACAAATGGAAGATGGTTTCTAAATGTTAGGATTCTATTGGTTAAATCAGGTCACGTGATGTTATAGGTCCGGGTCCAAGTGTTTGGGCAGGATCATGCTTGATTGGCAGCTGTTGCTGCTATGTCCGGTGGTGGCGGTATTGCTTACTTAGCGACATCAGATAAATTCGTTAGCTCTTTCTCTTTTTCCTTATTCCATCATTAAAGATTAAGTGTGTTGGCCGTGCTGGAGCACGAAATCGAACCCAGTGCTTACTTACTTTATCGGTGTCTTTTACTGAGCCGCTAAGTTATGGGGGCATAAACACACCAGCACTGGCTGTCAAGCGGTTGTGAAACGCGCGCACATACAAACACGCACACACACACACACACACACATATATATATATATGCAACGGGCTTCCTTCAGTTCCCGTCTACCAAATCCACCTGCAAGGCTTTGGTCGGCCCAAGGCTTATAGTAGGAGACGCTTACCCAAGGTGTCATGCAATGGGACTGAACCCAGAACCATGAACCCAGAAACTTCTTACAACACCGACCCCGCTTGCGCCTGTTACCAAAAAAAACAAACTAACATAAAAGCATAAAAATATTTTTCTTGTCAATTTAGATGGAAAGGATTCAAACTTATTGGTTTCAAACACGTTGGTAGGGGCAGGAAACGAATTTATTTGGCAACTCAATATATATTTGTGCTTTGTCTCTGCTTTGTTGCTGAAATCATTGTTTAACGAGGTTTCTCTCAACTCGATACTAATGTGGCCGTGATTGAATTAAAATTAATTCACACGAGACATTAACAGATTATATCAACTCTTTTACTCTTTTACTCTTTTACTTGTTTCAGTCATTTCACTGCGGCCATGCTGGAGCATCGCCTTTAGTCGAGCAAATCGACCCCAGGACTTGTTCTTTGGAAGCCTAGTATTTATTCTATCGTTCTCTTTTGCCGAACCGATAAGTTACGGGGACGTAAACAAACCACCATCGGTTGTCAAGCGATGCTGGGGACAAACAAAGACACACATACGCACACGCGCACACACACACACACCACACATATATATATATATATATATACATACATACATACGACGGGCTTCTTTCAGTTTCCGTCTACCAAATCCACTCACAAGGCTTTGGTCAGCCTGAAGCTATAGTTAGTAGAAGACACCTATCCAAGGTGTCAAACAGTGGGAATGAACCGGGAACCATGTGGTTCGTAAGCAAGCTACTTTATTTCATAAAATTTGTCATATAGACAGTACAAAGAAGCTACTTACCACACAGCCACTCCTGCGCCTATACTTTACTTTACGGGAAAATTTCCGGTACTTTTTGGTTATCTCAACCCCATTAAAAAATTGAATTGTCTCACCACGTTTCATGAAAAATATCGGAACTTTTGGTTATTTCTCCCACCTAAAAAAATTGTTTAACTCTCAATAAAACAAAACAAAAAAAAAGAAAAATATTTATAAACATAGGCGCAGGAGTGGCTGTGTGGTAAGTAGCTTGCTAACCAACCACATGGTTCCGGGTTCAGTCCCACTGCGTGGCATCTTGGGTAAGTGTCTTCTGCTATAGCCCCGGGCCGACCAATGCCTTGTGAGCGGATTTGGTAGACGGAAACTGAAAGAAGCCCGTCGTATATATGTATATATATATATATATGTGTGTGTGTGTGTATGTGTATGTGTTTGTATGTCTGTGTTTGTCGCCCTAGCATTGCTTGACAACCGATGCTGGTGTGTTTACGTCCCCGTAACTTAGCGGTTCTGCAAAAGAGACCGATAGAATAAGTACTGGGCTTACAAAGAATAAGTCCCAGGATCGATTTGCTCGACTAAGGGCGGTGCTCCAGCATGGCCGCAGTCAAATGACTGAAACAAGTAAAAGAGTAAAAGAGTATGAAGGCTGAAAATTTAATAAACAGGGAAACTGAAAGAATTAAACAACTTATTGAATCTAATAACATTTTTATAACAAATCATACCATGCCTACCTAGGAGGCCAAAAGTCAACAATGTGCTGAAGTATTGAATCAAAAGGATCTGACCCTTTTAATCCAATCTCTTGTCGCCACATGAACTCATTTTTTTAGAGTAGAGGTAAACCAATTTTTTAATGGTAATTTTTTAATGGGGGTGAGATAACCAAAAGTACCAAATTTCCTTCTCGTGGTATTTCCTTGCTCATTATATACCTTAGTCTATGCAACATACCCGGCACCAGCAAGAACCATCATCAGATAAGAATAAAAATAAATTTTAAAACATCTAAACAAGAAATCATTGATTTGAAAACGCAACGAGATAAATTATAACACCTAGCAACAAGGCTCTCTACACGTCATTCACCATGTTTAGATTAAACTCATCTATCTATGCATCCACCCAAACCTACTAACCTACCTACCTACCTACCTACCAACCAACCAACCAACCAACCTACCTACCTACCTACCTACCTATCAACCTACCAACCAAACTACCTACCTACCAACCTACCTACCAACCTACCTACCTACCTACCTACCTACCAACCTACCAACCTACCAACCTACCTACCAACCTACCTACCAACCTACCTACCTACCTACCGACCTACCAACCTACCAACCTACCTACCAACCTACCTACCAACCTACCTACCAACCTACCAACCTACCTACCAGCCTACCTACCAACCTACCTACCAACCTACCAACCTACCTACCAGCCTACCTACCTACCAGCCTACCAACCTACCTACCAACCTACCTACCTATCAACGTACCTACCAACCTACCTAACAACTTACCTACCTACCAACCTACCAAAGTACCAACCTACCTATCTATCTATCTATCTATCTATCTATCTATCTATCTATCTCTCTCTCTATCTCTCTATCAATCTATCTATTTATCTACCTATCTATCTATATATATCTCTCTCTCTATCTCTCTATCTATCTATCTATCTATCTACCTATCTATCTATCTATCTACCTATCTATCTATCTATCTATCCACCCAAACCTACCTATCTACCTACCTTACTACCTACCTACCTATCTATCTACCTACCTACCTACCTAACCCCTACCTACCATCTACTATCTATCTATCTATCTCTATCTATCTATTCTATTATCTATCTATCTCTCTCTCTATCTCTCTATCAATTATCTATTTATCTACCTATCTATCTTATATCTCTCTCTCTCTCTCTCTCTATCTATCTATCTATCTATCTATCTACCTATCTATCTATCTATATATCCACCCAAACCTACCTATCTACCTACCTTACTACCTACCTACCTATCTATCTACCTACCTACCTACCTACCTACCTACCTATCTATCTATCTATCTATCTATCTATCTATCTATCTATCTATCTATCTACCTACCTACCTATCTATCTATCTATCTCCTCTTCAGGCTGTCTATTTATTCATCTACCTCTCTACTTCTATATTTACTTCTATTTCCACAAACCTTTCATATATCTTAAGAGTGCATGACTTTCCCATACAATTCTTATATCCCTAAAATTATGACGAACATTAAACCCCCTCCTACCTCCTTTTACTATATTAGTTTTTACTGTTTTGTTTTTTTACTTTCTATTTTATTTTATCTAGTTCTGTTTCATTTTAATTCATTTTATTTCACTTTCCTCCTTCATCTTCTCAACCTCTCCTACAGACGCCGTTATTCTGTTATAATATAATGAAATAATAATGAAATTAATTGTACACACTGCTCAGGTGCACCACAACTTGTCAGAAAGTGCATATAAAGCATAAGCAGTAATGTAGAAATGTCTGGAAAGTGAACAGTGTATGAGTCAGATACATGCTTGTGTGTGTATGGAGGGGGAGAAAATCAGGTGTAGTGTTGGCGAATCTCAGGAAGCATGGAAGTTTTGAAGGATGCAGTGTTCCGACAACTAACAACTGATACCGGCAGTTTGTTCCATGCTTCAGCAACTCTCGGCGTGAAAAAGTGTTTCCGAAAGTCATGGGAGCTGTGCTGTTTTCTTACTTTGTAAATATGTCCACGGGTATTAGATGGGTGGAAAACTCATTCCATTTTCTCTATGGGGTTACAGACACATAAATGAAAGAATATGCTTTCTTTGTGATGTGTAATACGACCGAAATATGTTCAGCTTATAGCAGAGATAACACACAAATGATTTACATCCAATCAAACTCACCAAAGTATTGCAAACTACATGAATGACTTTTTTTTTATCACAAGGAAACTGCGGGATCTTTTCGGTTTGAACGGCAGTTTTTAACATAATTTCTAGGTAACTAAAAAATTTAAAACTTCGAATACTGGTAGAATGTGTTTATAAAACATCTTTTTCTCTTGGCTTCATTGAGAAAATTCTATAGTTTGTAAGATATTTGCTGTTTTTTTTTCTTCAATTTCTGCAATT
>NC_042999.1:13319766-13337266 GCF_006345805.1 Octopus sinensis | reverse complement strand
TCTATTTCTAATTTTCTTTCTAATTATCTTCTTCTAATTTTCAAATTTTCTTTCTAATTTTGTCTTCTAGAAAATGCTCCAGCATTGCCGTAATCAAATTATTGAAGCAAGTAAAAGATGTAAGAAAGTGACTTAAAATCAATGAGACACAATATAACCCGTGCTATATTAAATATAAATAAATATATAAAACGGGGTGGTCAAGGCTGGAAATCCCTTTTATCCTAAGTTTGCTCGTTTACCATTGATGTGGAATAAAACACCAATAAGAACAGCCACTAGAGTACAGCAATCAGAGTACAGCAACAAGAGTACTGCCACTAGTGTAAGGCTATTAGGGTCAGCAAGTAGAGTACAGTTTTAAGAATACACCAACAGGAGTAGAGCACTAGAGTACAGCTCCACGGTCCTTTTTTTCAAATGCAAATAACATATGAATAGGTATCTTTTTATCTTGTAATATTTTACTTGTTGCAGTCATTGGACTCGAGCTTGAAAATCGGCCTCCACTCACTACCCTTCCACCAGGACTTATTCTATCAGTGTCTTTAGCCGAACCGCTAATTTATGGGGATGTGAACAAACCAACACCGGTTGACGAGTGATTAGGTGGTGGACAAAAATGGACACAAGACACACACGTGCGCACACATGCATTTATATATGCGTATGTGCGTGTGCGTATGTGTGTGTGTTATATATATATATATATATAATATATATATATTTATATATATATGTGTGTGTGTGTGTTTTGGTGTGTAATGTTAAAGAGAACGGGGCCAATTGAGGTGAAACAATTGCGCAGTATTGTTGTTATGTGATACGAGTATGATTTATGTTGTGGGCAGATAGCACGGAACTTATCTTAAAGGCGATGCCAACATCAAATGGACAATGCTGATAGAATATCCTACACATCAGGCAGGTGATGTGTTGGAGGAAATAAAGCTTGAGCTTTTCTAGTCGACCCCATTAGTGAAGGTCTGTCATGCCATCTTCCTGGGACTACGAGATACTACCATCATTACATCTATATACTCTTTACTCTTTTATTTGTTTCAGTCATTTGACAGCGGCCATGCCGGAGCATCGCCTTTAGTCGAACAAATCGACCTCAGGACTTATTCTTTGGAAGCCTAGTACTTATTCTATCGGTATCTTTTGCCAAACCACTAAGTTACGGGGTCGTAAACACACCACCATTGATCGTCAAGCGATGTTGGGGGGGACGAACACAGACACAAAAGCATACACACACATACATATATACGACGGGCTTCTTTCAGTTTCCGTCTAACAATCTACTCACAAGGCTTTGGTCGGCCCGTGGCTATAGTAGAAGACACTTGCCCAAGATGCTGCGCAGTAGGAATGAACCCGGAACCATGTGGCTTGTAAGCAAGCTACTTACCACACAGCCACTCCTGCGCCATATATATATGTATGTACACCACCAAACGGTATACACAGGTGCTTATAATTATCAAGTACTCACCCCGAATTTCTATATATATATATATATATATATATATATATCAGTGTGTGTGTGTGTGTGTGTGTGTGGTGTGTGTGTGTGAATCAGAAGTATTTATGACTACCTACATGCACACACACGTACACATGCCGTACAAACACCGTCGTCGTATCGAACGAACACAATTCTGTACAACAATGTTTCCATTGTTATTTGTGATGGATCCGCTTAACCACACTCAACAGGTATTATGTAATATATTATAAATGCTATTTACAGCCATATTGAGAAGTCTAAAAATGGGATGGTCTGTAACAGTCTGGTGCACCAAATACGAGTCATAAAGCATCTGTTGCAGCTTAATAAAAACTGCGTCACAACCACATTACATAATACGTACAAGGCGGCGAGCTGGCAGAAACGTTAGCGAGCCGGGTGAAATGCGTAGCCGCATTTCGTCCACCGCTACGTTCTGAGTTCAAATTCCGCCGAGGTCAACTTTGCCTTTCATCCTTTCGGGGTCGCTAAATTAAGTACCAGTTACGCACTGGGGTCGGTGTAATCGACTTAATCCCTTTGTCTGTCCTTCCTTGTCCCCTCAGTGTTTTGCCCCTTGTGGGTAGTAAAGAAATAGGTATTTCGCCCGTCGCTACGTTCTGAGTTCAAATTACGCCGAGCTCGCCTTTGCCTTTCATCCTTTCGGTGTCGATTAAATAAGTACCAGTTACGCACTGGGGTCCATGTAATCGACTTAATCGGTTCCTCTGTCCTTGTTTGTCCTCTCTGTGTTTAGCCCCTTGTGGGTAGTAAAGAAATAGGTATTTCGCCCGTCGCTGCGTTCTGAGTTCAAATTACGCCGAGGTCGCCTTTGCCTTTCATCCTCTCGGGATCAATAAATTAAGTACCAGTGAAACATTGGGATTGATGTAATCGACTAGTCCCCTCCCCCAAATTTCAGGCCTTGTGCCTATAGAAGAAAGAATTATATAACACACACACACACACACACACACACACACACACACACACACACACACTGCACACATACAACACACACAGTCATTTACATTATCTATATTGCTATCTGTCTACGCGTCTGCTTCTATGTCTCTGTTGGGTTGGAAAAGAAAAGTCCTGTCGTACTTCAAGATGGAGAAGAACAAACTGTTCTTCGGTCTTAACTGATTTATCTAATCGCGATAATTACTTTCCCTTTGGGCACAAGGCCCGACATTTTGTTGATAGTGGAGCGGGGTGGGGTTCAAACGATTACCCCCACCCCCAGTGATCGACTTGTACTCATTTTTACGGCTTTGAAAAGGTGAAACATAAAGTCGGAAGAAATTTCGTGTGACTGTGATAAGAAGCTAGCTTCCCAACCACATGGTTCCGGGTTCAGTCCCACTGCGTGGCACCTTGGTCAAGTGCATTCTACTATAGCTTCGGGCTGACCAAGGAAAAATTAAGCAAAGAGCACTAGATTCCTTGGAAGAAAGCAGCGAATGTATACGAAAACAAGGACGGAAAAAACGGAGAAATGGTACAGAAATACAAACAACAGGACATTACCAAAGTGGTCTTTCGACTAAGGACGAATTAAATTAAGCTGGGGTGTGTGGAAGTAAGGCCTTACGGCAAGGACATAAGATTTGACAGGCACAGGGGGTAATATAGATGTTGCACGGATGGTAGTCGAATCAAGAAAGAAAAGTCAGGCTTGGCCGAACACTGGTCACGTGGGGAGAGAAGAAAAAGAGGGATGGAAGAATTAAGGAAGGGCGAGAAAAAATGAAAGGGACAGAGTGAAGTGAAAGAGGAGGGAAGGTGAGCATGAAGAGAAGGCCACCCGTTGTTAATGTCCTGTTATTTGTATTTGTGTACCATTTCTTCGTTTTTTCCGTCCTTGCTTTCGTATACATCCGCTGTTTTCTTCCAAGGAATCCAGTGCTCTTAGCTTAGTTTTTCCTTGGGGCTGGCCAGATTAGAGCAATGTCGAGTATAACCAACCGAAATTGCAAAGATAAACTGGAACTCGACTGAGGAAAGAAAACTCCGAATGACTCGTCCTTGTTTTCCTTGTATCGTCTGTCTGGATGTTTTGCGTACTCGTCACATTTTTGTATTATATATATATATATAATGAAGGCTGGAAGGTACATCAGCCGAAACGTTGTGTTAACAACAAACAAGACGAGGACAAATATCCGTCAAATGTAAATGATGTAAATAATGTAAATAATGTACATAATTCCTCATCTCTTAAATATAGAATTGAAGTCTCCATTGTTGATACTTAAAACGACAGGCAAAGTGATGATATAATTTACTGCATTGAAGAGAAGCTCTAGCTTTCATGATACAACAGTTGTGTAATAACGAAGGCGTTAATGTGTTATCGACATAAAATCTGACCGGAAATTATAGAAAGCCGAACGATTTCTAAGAAATGCATGGAGACACATATGTTATATAAGATTTCTCGTTGCAATCATTTCTTGAATATGTATTGTTCATTAATCTACCAAACTGAAGTAACATCTTACGATCGTTTGACATATAATCAAATGAACAGATCAAATTCCTCAGTATTATATGTCAATTATAATTTAGACGTGTTATCCGTGAGCGACTCAATCTGTTTAGTGATAGGTGGATACACGTTATTTATGATGGGAACGTAGAATTTGCTAAGAAAGTGTAAGAATGTATACACCCATACATACTTACCCGGAAGATCAGCACACACATACAAATACACACGCGCACATAAACACGCCTATGTAAATACATAAACGTATATATGCACATTTTATACTGGGGCGTATAGAGTATGCATATATTCATCATCATCATTGTTCGACCTTGGTCGAGACAATGGAATTTACCATGCTACGCCAGACTTCACGGTTCATCATGGCATTACGGAGGTCCTGTGGCTGGATGCCTGTATCCCTGGAGATTACTTGCATATTGATTTCATACGTTGGCAGAGAATCACAGATTTATAGGGGAGGATTGTTAGTCAATAATTACAGGTTATATATTTGATCAAACTTTGAAGGATAAAAGGAAAAATTAAGCTTGATTTTGTTGTATTTAGGAATGGCCATTTTGCCAGTTTAGCCAATAAAAACACACGCACTATAAATTTGGTGTTACTTTGCTTCAGCGTTATTTATTTTTTACATTAATCTTAATCTTATTTCGGCAAGATTGATTGTATCGTATTTGATGGCATATCAGACGCACTTATTTTTTTTCTCCAAAAGTCACCCCTGAGTCCGATGTGAAAAGTTGTTTTAAATATACAGAGTTGGCTAAAAGTCACCTGACAGTAAGGCAAAACAATTTAATTCCAAGATGAAAGCAAAAAAATTATTTTACCAGAGACATCGTTAACAAATAGACAAATTTTTTGGGGGGAAATGGTGATTTTAACTCACAGCATTCAATTATGATGATGGTGGCGAGCTGGCAGAAATGTTAGCACGCCGGGCGAAATGCGTAGCCGTATTTTGTCTGCCGTTACGTTCTGAGTTCAAATTCCGCCGAGGTCGACTTTGCCTTTCATCCTTTCGGGGTCGAGTAAATAAATACCAGTTACACACTGGAGTCGATGTAATCGACTTAATCCGTTTACCTGTCTTGTTTGTCTTCTCTGTGTTTAGCCCCTTGTGGGTAGTAAAGAAATAAGCATTCATTTATGAAACATTAATAATTTGAATGAATAAATAAAATCGAATATTAAGTATTTACGGAATTTTGATTTACTGTCGGGTGACTTTTGGCCAAACCTGTAAATTTCAAATTTTGGAAAAAGGCCAGAAAGTTCGGGAGAAGGAGTGTAGTCAATTATATCGGCCCCCAGCGCCCAACTGGTACTTATTTTATCGATCTCGAAAAGATGAAAAGCAAAGTCGACCTCGGCGGAATTTGAACTCAGAACGTAACGGCAGACGAAATACTTATTTTTTTACTACCCACAAGGGTCTAAACACAGAGTGGACAAACAAGGACAGACAACCGGATTAAGTCGATAATATCGAACCCCAGCGCCCAACTGGTACTTATTTTATCGATCGCGAAAGGATGAAAAGCAAAGTCGACCTCGGCCGAATTTGAACTCAGAACGTAACGGCAGACGAAATACCTATTTCTTTACTACCCACAAGGAACTAAACACAGAGTGGACAAACAAGGACAGACAAACGGATTAAGTCGATTATATCGACCCCCAGCGCCCAACTGGTACTTATTTTATCGATCGCGAAAGGATGAAAAGCAAAGTCGACCTCGGCCGAATTTGAACTCAGAACGTAACGGCAGACGAAATGCCTATTTCTTTACTACCCACAAGGGTCTAAACACAGAGTGGACAAACAAGGAAAGACAAACGGATTAAGTCGATGACTTCCACCCCAGTGTGTAACTGGTACTTATTTAATCAACCCCGAAAGGATGAAAAGCAAAGTCGACCTCGGCGGAATTTGAACTCAGAACGTAAAGGAGGACGAAATGCCGCTAAGCATTTTGCCCAGCTCGCTAACGATTCCACCAACTCGTGCCTCAACGTTACTAAATATTGCTATGTCTATCTGTCTATCCATACCACTTGAAAAGGAAAGTGAGAGTAGAGAGGCAAGTTTTGTCTAGCGAACGTTTTAAAAAAAGATGGGTGAATGTAGCAAGGATGGCACGTATGAATGACGAAGCCACCTTGAGCATAATCCTATGAACCCAGAAATTGAAAACAGAGGGTTACCCACTTGCAAACAAATGTGGTAACATATAACAATATTGACCAAGGTTACCGTGGTCTTTTTCGTAGGCTTTTCTTCCCACGGATAAACCTTACTTGCTTTCCCCTTTACACCATACATCATGACACTGTGATACACGATCCCTATTGATCGTTTTTTTTTATCCTCTCCCCCTTTTTTCCTCTTTTTTCTTCTTTCTTCATTTTTCTTTTCTTTTTCCCCTTTTTTCTTTTGCTTTCGCTTTTTTTCTTTTTTTTTCTTTTCCTTTTTTTTCTTTTTTTCTTTTTTCTTGTTCTTTTTTCCCTTTTACGATCCCTTTTGATCGAAAACCTACGCCAGCTTTTTTTTTTCTCCACCAAAAGAAAAGCTCTACCTTGTAACTTGTCCCATCTGTGTGCGGCCCTGTGTGGCCAATAAAGAAACTTATATGGTAAAAACGAATTTCATTAATTTATATTATTATTACAGACATTTCAGTTGCAGAAGCGGTTCTGTTTCGTGTGATTTATTTCATCAATTATCCGATAGACTGAAATAAAGATAACCATCGTTGGATGGAGAGGAAAGAATGGATAACAGAATAACAACATCAAAACAGAAGAACAAAGATATTCGATATTCCGGTTGGACATCAAATATTCGAATAACTGATACTCGAAGTAAATTACTTTTAACAGTAGAACTCGAAGTAGATAAAGCTATAAATATTAGCGTGCACGAAACATTTGCCCGGAATGATTGCCAGACTAATTGACTAATAGACTTATTCGTAAAACCGTAACCACTCCAACGGTATTTCGTCTGCCGCTACGTTCTGAGTTCAAATTCCGCCGAGGTCAACTTTGCCTTTCATCCTTTCGGGGTCGATAAATTAAGTACCAGTTACGCACTGGGGTCGATGTAATCGACTTAATACCTATGTCTGTCCTTGTTTGTCCTCTCTGTGTTTAGCCCCTTGTGGGTAATAAAGAAATAAATAGGTATTTCGTCTGCCGCTACGTTCTGAGTTCAAATTCCGCCGAGGTCGACTTTGCCTTTTATCCTTTCGAGGTCGATTAAATAAGTACCAGTTACGCACTGGTATTGATATAATCGACTTAATCCGTTTGTCTGTCCTTGTTTGTCCTTTCTGTGTTTAGTCCCTTGTGGGTAGTAAAGAAATGGGTACATGTAGAAAATTAAAGAGAAAAAAAATGGGCAAATATTTTCTACTCTAGCCTCGGGCCGACCAAAGACTTGTGATTGGATTTGGTAGACGGAAACTGAAAGAAGCCCATCGTATATATGTATATGTATATGTGTGTGTGTGTAGGTGTGTTTGTGTGTCTGTGATTGTCCCCCCAACATCGCTTGACAACCGATGCTGGTGTATTTACGTCCCCGTAACTTAGCGGTTCGGCAAAAGTAACCGATAGAATAAGTACTAGGCTTACAAAGAATAAGTACTGGGGTCGATTTGCTTGACTAAAGACGGTGCTCCAGTATGGCCGCAGTCAAATGACTGAAACAAGTAAAATAAACAAGTATTTCTGAAAGTAATGAGGAAACAAAGCCGATTCATGAGAATTTTTTGAAAGTCCTCTCCCACCGCCCCGAAATAATTTTGTTAAAACATTCTGTATAATCGGAATGTGCACTATCTGAAACGGATTTGTAGAAAATTTCATTAAAAAATATTCATTTTTCTGAAAGTTATGCGGAAACAAAGTTGTTGGGTACACATTTGTGGGTAAATTTAATTTTGGGGGTAAATTTTTATATTAACACCTTACCTTGGATAGATTTTTATATTAACACCCGCACGACTTTCATTAGGAAAAAGAAAAAAAAAATCTCGGATTTTTTGCTTGGAATCAAGTACCCTGACCTCCTAATATGCTGCAAATCCCTTATTTTGGTTGGGAAGAAGGGAGGAATCCCCCCTCTCCTATCCCGAAACCATTGGAATTTTTTTTCTTTTTTTCGTTGAATGAATTCCTGTGATCTCCTAATATGCTAGAAAACCCTTTTTGGGGTCCGAAATACGGGGTGGGGTGAGGTGGAAACCTCGGAAATTTCACCCCCACTCCCATTGATCTTTTCATTTGCACGATTTTCACTAATGAATATAAGATAAAAATATAAATCGCACCAAAGTAATTTGTGTGGGGAGGGGGGAGAGAAAAACATGAAGAATTTAAAATAAACATAAACGACTTAGAATAAATAGATCTTAATTGTTGTGTGAGAAAGTCTACATATTCTGATGATAGTACATAGTATCTTTCAAAAACATCTTAAATTTGTAGACTTTATCGTGTGTGTTTAAGAAAAAAAACATTTTTAATAAATATATTTTCCAGAGTCTGAATTACAAGGTTCGTTATTAAACATATCCCCTACGCCCACTTTTTCCGAACCAAAATTGGGGATTTGCAGCATATTAGGAGGTCAGGGTAGTTGATTCCACCCCAAAAAACGATTTTTTTTTTTGTCTTAGTGAAAATCGTATGAAAATTTACCCATTTGTATTGATAGGCCTTGATTGGTTGAAATTTCCGAACACCGACAACTTTAACGTGAAATAACTTCGTAAATATAAGTTTTTCTCAAAAATGCTAGGGGTAAAGCATGTTTTATGTGACACATTCTACCAGTGTCTGAAGTTTGAAAGTGTTTAGTTACAAAAAATTATTTTTTAAACCTGTCGGTCAAAAGGTAACGATCCGTATGATATCCTTTCTGATTGATCACTTGACCACATCTGCATCACCTAAAAACACCCTCCACAGCTGTAACGTAGCTTGGGTGAGGGTGAGAGGAATTTTATAGAAGGCGGCACTTTGGGGTCAGATGTTTTAAGCTTGTATAGGCTTGTGGTCCAGGAGCGGAGCTCAAGGGCTTCCCCCCGACAATACACTCTCGAGCTCGCCACTATCTTACCCCCCCCCACACACACACAAGAGCCAAGGCCGTCTTAGCAACGCTACTGTCCCCACTTTCCCCACCGGGAAAATCAATGCCCTTGGACCTTGGTTCCCACAACCCGTGAGGGCCCCTAGACAACTGCCCACTGCGCATAGGCGTTAAGACAACACTGTATATCGCAGTAGAGAGCCTTTTCAACGGGTTTCCTTACAGTTTCCCCGCTAGCAAGTTTCACTCACAAAGCTTTAGTCTACCCTCAAGGTGTCGAACAGTGGAATCGAACTCGAAATCCCGTTGTTGTGAAACGAAATATCTTAACCACTCTGTTACAATGTGGAGGGGACTTCCTACATTACTGGTATGCTTATTACTGTTCTCGTTGTTTAGCTCCAGGTCATTCAGATCAAGCAGTCTTACGTCATCAAAGACATTCCAACCGTGGCCATCTTGTCTTTTGGTAAATATATATTGTAGTCTAGGATCTTTTCGGTTTGAACGGCAGTTTTTAAAAATACCACGTAACTAAAAAGTTTTAAACTTCGTATACTGGTAGAATGTGTTTTTAAAACATCTTTTTCTCTTGGCTTTATTGAGAAAATTCTGTAGTTTGTAAGATATTTGTTGTTTTTTTCTTCAATTTCTGCAATTTCAACCAATCAATGACGTCTCTTGAGGTGAATACATTCTGTGCCGTATGAATATGTCCCTCGTTTAAGAAACAGATTGGGTTTATTTACATTTCTGAAGAAAAAAAGATACCCTTCCCCCACCCCTAACCCTAACTAACTTTAACCCTAAGATCGATACTAGGGTCATAATTATGGGTGACAATTTCATATGACACAGCTTCCATTTATGTAAGGTGTTTTTTTATTTGAGGGAGATTTGGCTGTCATTTCTAGCAGGTTGAGCGTCCACTTAAAGGAGCAGTAAATGCGATAATGGTAGTGGTGATGGCGACGGTGAAAGTGGAGATAGTGAAAGGAAGGGCATATGATGCCGTGAATATAGGAAGTGGAGGAGGCGGCGGCGGCGGTGTATTAAAGGAAGGAAAATAACTCGAGATATATAAAATCCTACTTCGAGAAATAGAAAGAGGGAGAGAAAGAGGAGTGAGAGAGGAAGAGAGGAAGGAGTGAAAGAGAGAAAGAGAGAGAGAGGGAGTGTGTATGTGTGTATGTGTGTGTGTGAGACTCCTTCCATAGATAGGAGTGTAGAAATGAACCAAAAAAGGTCCCCAAAATAGGAGACAAACTTTAAGAATTTACGAAGGGGGGGGGAAATGAGAAAAGGTAAAAATGGGTGCATAAATTATTAATTAATATTAAATAATTATTGTTATTCATCATTGTTTGTTATGAAATGTTTGTTTTTATATAATGCAAATAATAATAATGTTATTATTATTATTTTATTACACAATTATTGTTATTTATTATTATTATTAAAGTAATCACCATTCAAAGATGTCATGTGGAACTGATGTCGCTAACGCATAGATTTTTACATATTTCAGGAAAACAAACAACAACAATAACAAGAAAAAGACCAGCAGCAGCAGGCAAAGGCAGCAGGTTTCTAAAATGTATTGCGGTCAGAGGGGCTATTCCTGCTGCTGCTGCTGCTGCTGCTGCCACTACTACTACACGACTACTACTATTACTACTACTCCTATTATTAGTACTACTCCAACCACTACCAGCAACACCGTCGCCGCCGCCCGCTCCTGCTGCTTTATTATCAGCCGTTTCTATTTTAAACTTATACTACTACTGCTTATATTCCACTGCTGCTAATATTTCTACTGCTGCTTCTCTACTGCTCATATATATATTTCTACTGCTGCCTGTGTTGTTATGTATTCCTCTACTGCTGCTACTACTGCTGTTCACATTTCTGCAACTTGCACCTACTTCTCGGATTATTATTATTTATTTCTTTATTGCCCACAGGGGGCTAAACATAGAGAGGACAAACAAGGACAGACAAGGGGATTAAGTCGATTATATCGATCCCAGTGATTTACTGGCACTTATTTAATCGACCCCGAAAGGATGAAAGGCAAAGTCGACCTCGGTGGAATTTGAACTCGTCGCGTATAGGAGGATTCGGCTATCAGCTGAATCCATAGTGAAGATTGCCTCGCCGACCTCCTTTAACCGGGAGGGCAAGGCAGTTTTCCTTTGCCTAGTGGCTGTAGCGAAAGAGGTGATATGGTGGACCCGTTTGAAAGGGTTAAGGTCAGACACTTTCCTCTTTGGCCAAGGCCTCATCAACTTTTTCAAGTTTCACTTGAAAAGGAGTGAAAGTTGTGCCGGAGCATCGTGGAGCTTTAAGTGTTTTTACTCAATAAACACTCACAATGCCCGGTCTGGGAATCGAAACCGCGATCCTACGACCGCGAGTCCCTTGCCCTAAACACTGGGCCAAGTAGTGAGAGAAGTGCTGTCTGGTAGCAAGTTTATTGAAAGGTGGGTGAATGTCGCAAGAATGGCCAGTATGAACGGACCAATTCTGAGGATACACCTGTGAGAATTAAAAGGAAATATAAAAGGAGAAAGGGGCTCTCTACCCCCTTTTGACCAGGCTCCCGTGGCTTTTATGGGTTTTTCCACGAGTAACCTTTCGAAGCGCCTCCCCCTATTGGGAGTTTTAATTGTTACTTATTTTTCATTGTCATCCTGCTTTTGTACACGGACCTTTTTCAAACGAACAAAACCCTTTTTGTAACTTTCGTCCTGTGTTTTGTCCCTATATGTTTTTAATTGTTTTTTTTCAGCCCTTGTGGCCAATAAACGAATAAATTATTATTATTATTAGGCGCAGGAGTGGCTGTGTGTTTAGTAGCTTGCTTACCAACCACATGGTTTGGGGTTCATTCCCACTGCGTGGCACCTTGAGCAAGTGTCTTCTACTATAGCCTCGTTCCGACCAAAGCCTTGTCAGTGGATTTGGTAGACGGAAACTGAAAGAAGCCCGTCATATATATGTATATGTGTATGTGCGTGTCTATGTTTGTGTGTCTTTGTTTGTCCCCCAGCATCGCTTGACAACCGATGCTGGTGTGTTTACGTCCCCGTAACTTAGCGGTTCGGCGAAAGAGACCGTTAGAATAAGTACTAGGCTTACAAAGAAAATAAATCGTGGGGTCGATTTGCTCGACTCAAGGCGGTGCTCCAGCATGGCCGCAGTCAAATGACTGAAACAAGTACATGAGTAAAAGAGTATTAGTGCAGCATAATGACCTGAACATTAGTTTCAAGGTTCATCCAAGGCTGGGACCACGGGCCATATGTCCCCTGCCCAATTCAGGATCGCAACATATAGGTACACTGCGACATAATTTCTTCTCCTTAACAGGCCCTGCCCTGTTTAAGATTGTCCCAAAACTGATCAAAGAGGAAAAGGATCCCATCACCTTTAAACGGAGTCTGGACAAATTTCTTCAAGGAATACCAGATAAGCCACCTGGATACAACTCACTCAGCAAGAACTCACTACTTGAATGGACCATAAACAAAACGTGACTTAAACAGGATTTAGATAATCCTATCAGGTAGTGCTATTAAGTTAGACATGACCTAGACCAATCTTTGGTCGAAGCATATCTAAGTTTTATCGAAGTCTTAATGAAGCAGCGAGCTGGCTGGATGATTATCACGCCGAGCAAATCTCAAATGTTTTCTTCTAACAACTGCGACATTTTCCGCTGTTGGCAGATAAAAGAAAGTAGTTTTATTTGTTATATATTTTATGGATTCCTATAAAGCAGCGAGCAAGCAGAATCGATGGCATGCCGGACAAGATGCTTAGCGATATTTCGTCTGTCCTTACGTTCTGAGTTTTAATTCCGCCGAGGTTGACTTTACCATTTATCGTTTCGAGGTCGATAAATTAAATACCAGTCGAATACTGGAGTCGATGTAATCGACTACCCCGCCCCCAAATTCCTGGCCTTGTACCAAAATTTGAACCCAATATTCTACTGTTGGCTTTTATTCAATAAATAAATAAATGTTTCCTTCTCGAGCCATGCCAGGCTCATAAGGGCCGGTTTCCCGGTTTCAGTGGTGTAGAAATTCCCCACCTGGACGGGACGCCGGTCCGTCGCAGGATTAACTCATCTTTGCCAGCTGAGTGGACTAGAGCAAGGTGAAATGAAGTGTTTTGCTCAAGAACACAACGCATCACCCGGTCCAGGAATCGAAACCACAATCTTACGATCATGAGTCCAACACCCTAACCACCAAGCCACGCGCCTCCACCTTTAATTCAAGAGCGGCGGATTATAAGAAATGTTAGATCTTCGGGTAAAAGATATCTTGATGTATTTGTTCCAGTTCTTCACATTTTAAGTGCAAATGGCGTCGAGGTCAGCTTTGCTTTTCATCCTTTTTCAGGTCGATAAAGCCAACAGTCAAAAACTGGCTTTGATGTAATCGACTCACCCTGGTCCCTCATAATTACTTCTTATGTCTTTCTCTGAAACTATTTTATTGCTTTTATTTTAGGGGCTAGGGATTGGATGAAGATTTCAAAGAAAAATACGTTCCATCCCTATACGATGTGAGATCAACTTTGCTTTTCATCGTTTGGGGTCTCGCCATAAAAGTTATTTAATCTTTATCAGATATCTTTTATCTTAGACTTGTTTCACACTTTTGTGGCCATGCCGAGGCGTCGCCTTGAAGAATTTTAGTCGAATGAATCGATCCCAGTACATATAATTTATTTATTTAATATTTTCTTGTAAAGCCTGGTACTTCGTCTATCGGTGTCTTTTACTGAACCGCTACGTTTCGTTTATTATTATTATTATTATTATTATTATTATTATTGAGTGAGAGAGCAGTACATGCCATCAAAGTGACACTGGGGTAAAATATACGAAGCCCAGTATACCCATCATGACTACCCGTCTGATAAGGGTACACCAGGCACATGCATCACAACCATATGTGCGCGACATGGTGATCTCATGTCAAGATAAACAGCACATGACCTTGCAGGTGGGGCCCAGTTAGAATTTTCTTCTGGTCGAGTAACCCATCCCGCTCGAAAGGTCCCTGAATAAGGGTTGTTTAAGGATGTTGAACGAAACACCCATGTTTCCAGGGGTGAGTTATTCAAACCCCAAAGAGTCCCTCACAACACATGGCTATGATGTTCCCCCACTACTTCTGCTCGTGATCAGAGATACACATATCATCATCCACTAAGGGACACGATCAATTGGTTAAGGTCAAACAACTGACAAGCAAATCTGTGGTATTGAGCAGAATATTTGCTGTAGCCCATCTTTTATAACAAGACAAAACAATGTACATGATAACACTTCCAATCAGTTAAGATTAGAAGCCATGAGAGCCACTACATGGTACTGCATCAGGGCATTTGGTGGCCATATTATTATTTTATTATTATTATTATTATTATTATTATTATTCAGTCACTGCTTGGAATCGAACTCGGAATCTTGGGGTTAGTAGCCCGCGCTCTTAACCACTACGTCATATGCCCGTAAATGTAAATAATGTACATAACTCCTCATCTCTTAAATATAGAACTGAATAACCATATGAGTTCACAGATTTACATTTCGATCTCGCTTCAAGCTAATTGAGGGTATCGAGGGATTCCAGCAGTTCGGATGCAGGCATTTAGGTGAGAAAGATTCTTTCCGTCTCCGTCTTCGGGTGGGACCGAACCTGGAGTCATGCGTTCGGGAAAAATTGCAGTTGTTTTTTGTTTCATTTAAAAGCAAACTTTTGAAGTAATTTTTTAAAATATGTATTGGAGACTAATTAACAGTATTGTTTTAATTACAGTTAATGGTAAACACATCACGTAAAACAGAGAAAAATGTCAACTGTCAATGATTAATTTTGCTGAATAGAAAATAACGTGACGCGCATATGGATTAATGAAAGTACAAAAACCTGTAAAGATCTGCGTGAGAGCGTATGAGGGAAAAGAGGAAGGTGTCGATGAGTGGTTAAAAGGTCGGTTACGAATCATGGGGTCCTTGGTTCGATCACACTGTACAGCAAATTAAATGTCTTCCCGTGTAACATCGAGTCGACAAAAGCCTGCTGATTAAAATTAGGTAAACTTGAGGATTACATTAATTGTACTAGAGTTGACAGACTACTTATTTAGTATAAAGGCGGCGAGCTAGCAGAAACGTTAGTACGCCGGGCGAAATGCTTAGCGGTATTTCATCTGTCTTTACGTTCTGAGTTCAAATTCCACCGAGGTCGACTTTGCCTTTCATCCTTTCGGGGTCGATGAATTAAGTACCAGTTACGCACTGGAGTCGATGTAATCGACTTCATCCGTTTGTCTGTCCTTGTTTGTCCCCTCTGTGTTTAGCCCCTTGTGGGTAGTGAAGAAATAACTACTTATTTAGTATAATTTTGGTGCAGTGCCGTTGATTGGATCAAACCAATGGAAAATACACCGGGACAGCCATTGAAGAACAAAAAAACTGTTGTGATGACAGTTAGGACGCCCCTTTGTGAGATAGACTGGTCTGAGTAAAGTATAGTTAGTAACGATCCCACTGAGTTCAAAGATCAGAGTTCGGAGTCAAGTGAAGTTCGTGTTAGTTTGCAGTAAAGTCAGAAGGTGTCAGCTGGTTAGTTCACAAGGAATATTGATTGTTGGTTCGTAAAGAGATTTGTTAGTTCGTTCCATTGTTTCTACTGTTTTTCTGCTTATCTTATTTATTGTACGTAATAAATTACGTACAAACACAAACGAACAAACATACATGCATGCACACACATATATATGCACATAATACATACATAATACATACATACATACATACATACATACATACATTCATTCATTCATTAGCATAAAGCTGAAGATTAGTGAAAAAGAGAACACGCACACTGAACTATTGAGAAATCTGCAGTTACTATATTCAAATTACAAGTTCAAGTTTATACCTGTAATTATCGGGGCCCGGGGATATGTAACACACTACCTAAATATCAATCTTGCGAAATTAGACTTCTTAAAACCAGAAAGGAGAAAGCTAATTCGAAGACTACAGATCTAATCCATCAGTGGAACTGTAAAAATCTGTAGAACTTGCTGGAGGTTTATCATTTAAATATATATGAGCACATCTAGATATGCAACATGTGTGTGTGTGTGTATGTGTGTGTGTGTGTGTGTGTGTGTGTGTGTGTGTGTGTGTGTGTGTGTGTGTGTTTGTACTCTCATACACATACATATACACAATAAAACATATTTATATATGTATACCACATGATAACGTGACCCACCAGACTGTCGGATGTGGTTAAATATATCGCTGGTCACACACAATACGCTTTGCAACGTTTTAGTTTTAGAATGATGTCACCCCGCTGGTGAGGCGAACAGGCCAACATTCCCCCCTGGTTAGTAGGCTAGTCCATTTCAGAGCAGCCCATTTACCGTTGAATAAACTGGAGCGACGTGAAAGGAAGTGCTTTGCTTAGGAACACAACGCGCAGCTTGTTTGGGACTCGAAACCGCATCGGGAGTTCAATAGTCTAACCACAAGACTACGTGCGCGTGGTACAGTTGGTTATATTGTTTCTGGTATTTAACTGGTTCGTTTTTTTTTCCGACTCGGAATGGTGAAAAACAAAATTGTGTTGATCCATCAAAGAAGTTTCTTTGGTACGATTCAAAATGCTAGAAATCGCCGCAAAATCTCCTTCAAAAGTATGTCTGGTTCACACATATCGCGAAGTCTTTGGCCCTAATATTGCTCCATAATGTTTAACCTAAGGTGTGGCTGTGTGAAACCTGTGTGGTTCCGGGTTCAGTCCTACTGCGTGGAACTTTGGGTAAGTGTCTTCTGCTATAGCCTTGGCTTGGGCCTACCAGAGCTCTGTGAAAAAACCCGTCGTATACATACATACATACATACATACATACATACATACATACATACATACATATATATGTTTGTATGTCTGTGTTTGCCCACCACCACCACCCAACACTCGCTTGACAACCAATGTTGGTATGTTTACGTCACCGTAACTTAGCGGTTCGGCAAAAAGAAAAAAAAACGATAGAATAAGTACTACTAGGCTTACAACTAATAAGTCGTGGGGTCGATTTTTCGACTAAACGCAGTGCTCCAGCATGGTCGCAGTCACATGACTGAAGCAAGTGAAAGAATATAGCCGGCACATAATCACAACAGTTAATTCAGAGAGACACATGATGTAAGCAGCGATAAACATGAATACGCTTTTAGTACAGTATCAGTTCCGATCGAGTGCATTTATAAGCAAAAGCCTTTCATCTCTAAGCAAAAGAAATTTTAACCTAGATTTGCTGTATT
>NC_042999.1:13312266-13314766 GCF_006345805.1 Octopus sinensis | reverse complement strand
GCCACGCTTGCGACTGTATGTGTAGACGTGTACAAGTGCCGAAGTATAGAGACCGCTAGTGGAGGCATGTGAGTGAGTGTTTGTTCGTGTGTGTTTGTGCGTAATCGATTAGTGCGTATGAAGTAAAGATGTGATGGGGTAAGAATAGGTGTGAATGGGAAGCATATGGAGAGACAAGACGAATGTGATGGGTGTGAAAGACGCGCACAATGTACGAGTGTGAAAGGCTTTAACACATTCGAAAGGTGTTAAATAAACAAGTGAGAGAGTGAGAAAACGCATGAATTCTGTTAGAGAAGAAGAGGAAAAGACTAAGAAAAGAATCATTATTTTAAAATAACAAAACACTTTCAAAGATGCTCAGCGACCATTGTTTGAGTGTCCAAAAGACGGTGAAGAACTAGTGGTTGTAACTAGTTCTAAGGATGTTGAACTCACGATCGCAAGTTCCTGATTTCACCAGCCCCACTCGTCCCTTAGTGGCTGACGATATGTGCATCTCCGAGCACAAGCAGAAGTAGTGGGGAATCATCATAGCCATGTGTTGAAAGGAATTCTTTGAGTTTGGGTAATTCACCTTTGGAAACACAGGTGCTTTGTTCACCATCCTTAAACAACCCTTATTCAAGCACCTTTTGAGCGGGTTGGGCTACTCAACCAGAAGAACATTCTAACTGGGCTCTCCTGCAAGGTCATGCGCCGTTTATCTTGATATGAGATCACCATGTCTTGCACATTTGGTTGTGATGCATGTGCCTGGTCTACCCTTATCAGACGTGTAGTCATGATGGGTATACTGGGCTTCGTATATTTTACCCCAGTGTCACTTTGATGGCATGCACTGCTCTCTCACTCAATAATAATAATAATAATAATAATAATAATAATAATAATAATAATAATAATATGGCTCTCATGGCTTCTGATCTTAACTGATTGGAAGTGTTATCATGTACATTGTTTTGTCTTGGTATAAAAGATGGGCTACAGCAAATATTCTGCTCAATACCACAGATTTGCTTGTCAGTTGTTTGACCTTAACCAGTTGAGCATGTCCCTTAGTGGCTGACGATATGTGCATCTCTGATCACGAGCAGAAGTAGTGGGGGAGCATCATAGCCATGTGTTGAGAAGGATTCTTTGGGGTTTGAATAATTCACCCCTGGAAACATGGGTGTTTCGTTCAACGTCCTTAAACAACCCTTATTCTGGGACCTTTTGAGCGGGATGGGTTACTCGATCTGAAGAAAATTCTAACTGGGCTCCACCTGCAAGGTCATGTGCTGTTTATCTTGATATGAGATCACCATGTTGCGCACATATGGTTGTGATGCATGTGCCTAGTGTACCCTTATCAGGCGGGTTGTCATGATGGGTATACTGGGCTTCGTATATTTTACCCCAGTGTCACTTTGATGGCATGCACTGCTCTCTCACTCAATAATAATAATAATAAGGTTTTCAAATTTTGGCAACAGTATTAAGGAGCTGGTATGTCGATTACATAAACCCCGGTACTTGATTCGTATTAGATTTTAATCGACCCTGCTAGGATGAAAAACGAAGTTGACTTCGGCAGTATTTGAACTCAGAATGCAAAGAACCAGAAATTACTGCTAAGCATTTTCGTCCAGCATCGCTAACGACTCTGCCAACAATTTACTTTTTTTTTACAGCTAAGAAGCTCATATACTGCGACATCTTGGTTTCTCTACCACCACCAAAAATAACGAGTCAGTTAGCCTACAGCACTCAATCATGTACGTCCTATTACAAAAGAAAAATTCGCTACTGGAACTGGAGAGTGTGATTATAAGAAACAGGCGTCAGTAATTTGGTCGGAGAACCACTTTGTCATTTATCATTCCACTAGATTCAATTACCTGTGACTGATTAGTTCAATAATAAATATGTCACAAACAACCTGGAGTGGTTGCTTCGTTCGATCATCATAGCCGGTTTCTCTCACTCTCACTCTCACTCTCTCTCTCTCTCTTGTTATTCTCTCTCTGCCTCTCTTTATCTCGCATACATACTAACACATATGCACGCGCACATATGCACACAGTCGTGATCACGCGTCTGGTTGTTTACATAAATCCAGGTGTATGCATATGTGTATATACATGCGCACGTATCTACGTTTGTGTATACATACGTACGTACGAACGTACGTGCGTACATACATGCACACAAACATACATGCAAACATACATGCATACATATAAACATACATGGACACAGAGGCACGCACATATGCACAGAGATACATACATACATACATACATACATACATACATACATACATACATACATACATACATACATACATACATACATACATACATACATACCTGCATACATACATATATACGAACGTACATGTGTGGATGTACATGCAAGAGAAAGAGAGAGAGAGAGAAAGTACTCAATACTAGTGGTAGAGTTTATTCTTTCGAAGCTGATCATTTACTTTGTCGCTACTCAGAGTTTCTTGCTA
>NC_042999.1:13294766-13304766 GCF_006345805.1 Octopus sinensis | reverse complement strand
AAGGACAGAAGGTATCTGGTCTCTGGTGACCCCCACTACTACCTCAAGAACTGTGTCCCGTGCTGTACTGGAGACTGCTGTTGTTGATAACTCTGTTGCTCTTCACTACCCTTTTGTGTACTTTAGTTCTCCGGGAGAAAAGCCCAAAAGACAACTCTTGCTTCCTCATTTGAAGCAGTTAGGTCTTTTGTTCTGCACCACGAGTTTCTTATCCTTTGTTTCTATGCAACATGACACAACACTTGTATAGTCTATTTTCGGATGCTTTAAGATCTGGTGTGTCTAGTGTGACTTCTCCTGACCACTTACTTGTCTCTTTGACATTCTGTACTAACCATCCATTCATTAGAGCGATATAAAGGTGGACGCTAGACAGGGGCTAACACCTGTGCTGGTGCCCCTAACTGTCAGTTTTATATTTCCCGTCCCTAATAATGGGGCAAGAATTAGCTAGGTATGTGCATCAGCATCTTTGCCTGTAGTGGGGATGTGTTTTTGGTGTCAAAAACGTAGGTTTTTCTGCACTGGAAAGAGGTTATCTCCCTGCACATATCTGACAGGACTTTTTTCAGTAGTTTAGAGGCTGTTTGAAAGCCTTCATTCATTTAGGTGATTAAAATAAATAATTTTCTCTGTCTCTCTCTCTCTGCCTTCGCTTATGTATGTAATCGATAGGTAGAAAGATGTTGTTCAACGAAGCATCTCGCCCCCCCCCCCCAATTATTCCTTTCTCCGTGAAAAGAAGGTTTATATTCAAATATTCTGTGTCGTTCAGTGTGGTGCTGTTACCGCCCAAAATGGCGGAAATATTTTCGCTGAGTAAAAATTCTATAAAGCGTTGTTGTTGTTATTGTTGTCGTTTACATTTTCAAATGAAATATCAAAACTTAAAATATTATTGCTTTCTTTTTGTTCGAATTCAATATTAATATCTTATTGTGCAAACGAATTACATACTTTTTTTCTATGTGAACCGTGTTATTTTGTTAATTGTCAATTTTCTCTCAAGGGGCGTGGCTCAGGATTTTTATAGCAATTTTTCTATGAGTGAGACAATTTCAAGAATATATAGAATTCAAATAATCCCAAAGAAAATAAAAAGAAAAGAAAAGAAAGCTTTATTCTATAAAATCAAAATCCTTTGCTTCGAAGCAAATCCTTCGACTTGAAATAACGTTCGACCACGACTCTAATGACCAACAATAATAATTATTTCTAATTCTTAGCACAAGACCAGAAATTTTGAAGGAGAGGGCAGTGTTTGACTGTACTGTATTTTATTAACTCTGAAAGGATGAAAGAGAAAGTTGACATCGGCGGAATTTGAGATCAGAACGTAGAAATTTGTAAGAAATACTGCGAAGCATTTTACCCAACGCGATAACGGTTCTGCCAGCGCGTCGCCTTCAATAATAAAAAAATAATCCTTACTGCTATAGGCACAAAGCTTGATATTTTGGGGCAGCAAGTTAGTCAATTACATCGTCCCCATCACCCATGCTCACATGGTACTTATTTCATCGACTCTGAAAGTATGAAAGCAAAATTGACCTCGGCCGCAATAATTATGCACCAACCTAATAGTTTCTCAAAACTTAACATCCTTGATAGGTTGTCATATACACACACATTTCAGAGACGGGTGTATTGAGTTTCAGTCTACTCCAGTACACAGCTTACTATTTACTCTCTCTTTTACTCTTCTACTTGTTTCAGTCATTTGACTGTGGCCATGCTGGAGCACCACATTTAGTCGAGCAAATCGATCCGACTCCTGGACTTATTCTTTGTAAGCCTAGTACTTATTCTATCGTTCTCTTTTGCCGAACTGCTAAGTTACGGGGACGTAAACACACCAGCATCGGTTATCAAGCGATGTTGGGGGGACAAACACGGACACACAAGCATATGCAACACGTATATATATATATATATATATATATATATATATATATAATATATATATATATATAATATATATATATATAATATGTAGAAAAATACAAACTGGGACAAGAACGCAAAACATTTAGAAGACGATACAAAACACACAGCCTTCAATCTTCAGTCAAGAACCGGATCATCCTCGCAATTTCGGCTGATTAATCTTGAGATCGCTCCGATCGGCCAGCCCCAAGGAAAAACTAAGCTACGAGCATTAGATTTCTTGGAAAAAGGATCGAATGTATACGAAACAAGGACAGAAAAACGGACGATGCCACACGAATATAAATACAAAAAACAATAATAGTAATAACAGGACAAAAACAGCGGGTGTCTTACGACTTTAGACAGTTCAACGAAGAGGGAGAGTTCACGAAAAAACAAAAGACGAAGATAGGTGGTGTTGAAAACAAATAGATGTGTTAGTATTACGCTCAGGAATAGAGATAGTCTATTACGTTTCGAGCCTACGCTCTTCTACAGAAAGGGACACATATATACGACAGGATTCTTGCAGGTTCCATCTACCAAATCCACTCACAAGGCTTTGGTCGGCCTGAGGCTATAGTAGAAGACACGCGCCCAAGGTGCCACGCTGTGGGACTGAACCCGGAACCATGTGGTTGGTTAGCAAGCTACTTACCACACAGCCACTCCATATATATATATATTGGATCATTTGTAGAAATACATAAATCCGGAGGAGAAGCACCCCCTGAGATGTAGAGCAGTTAATATTATAATAAAGAGGTCTCAGGCCAGCAGTGCCTGGGGTCTGAAGATATTCCGTAAGACTAAACCCGGAACCATGTGGTTGGTAAGCAAGCTATCTAACACATAGCCACTCCTTACATTTTATTAAATCTTGAATATAAAGGTGGCTAGAGCAAAATTTCAACACACAATGGAAAGAAGCATCATTAAATGATGAAAGTTGTGTTTATTCGTTTATTCTTTGACCCTAACACAATTCACGATTTTAGCAGAGCCACGTTGCTTATACAACAGAAAAATAATTGGCTCTTGGTAAGTAATCATATTTACTGGGCAAGCGTCTTCTGCTATAGTCTCGAGCCGACCAAAGACTTGTGAGTGGATTTGGCAGACGGAAACTGAAAGAAGCCCGTCGTATATATGTATATATATGTATGTGTGTGTATATGTTTGTGTATCTGTGTTTGTCCACCCAACATCGCTTGGCAGCAGATGCTGGTGTGCTTACGTCCCCGTAACTTAGCGGTTCGGCAAAAGAGACCGATTGAATAAGTACTAGGCTTACAAAGAATAAACCCTGTGGTCGATTTGCTCGACTAAAGGCGGTGCTCCAGCATGGCCACAGTGAAATGACTGAAACAAGTAAAAGAGTAAAAAGAGTAACGAATATATACATCATAATGATTTTCAATAAAAAGTTAAAAATCTATTAACCATTTCGTCATGTTCCTCAACTCTCAGTTCCCAGCGAAGTCGATTTAACCAATCATCCTTCAAAGAGTCGATAAAATACATGTTAAAAAAGAACTGATGTGTATTCAATCGTCTCTAACATTTCTATACAAATAATCGGCCAGGTGCTGTGAAGCGAGAAATCGATATAATCTAGTAATTTTAATATTACGAGTCGCCCCACCTCTCTACATCCAGCATAATTTAGACTATATGGCCTGTAGCTGTTTTATTTCAGTTACACTAGTCATACTCCTAATAAAATTATGTTACTTAATATCATACAAACCTTCACCACAAACTGTTCCCCTTATCTCATATATTACAGGTGTTGTGTGTACAGTAATCCCTCGCCATATAACGATTCACTTATCGCGGTTTATTATTTAAGCTTACGTCGATTCCTCCGTGGTGTTATTTTGCATTTATAATAAAATAAATACATACAAATTATAACAATGATTAAAACAATATACAGTGCAGTGCTGTTACTACTTCGCGGAATTTCAGCTATCGCGGGGCGTTTTGGAACATAACACCCGCGATAGTCGAGGGATTACCGTGCGTGTGTATGCTTGTGGCAGCACGAAACAGGAAGTAGTAAAACAGTCGACAACTGATGAGGAGTTATCTTCTTTTGGTATTTTGTCCTGTACTTGTCTCTCATGTGCTTACGTATTTTCACCCGTTGGTGATATCCTGTACTTAATATGTATTGGGTTGTCCGGAGTGTTCTTGCTGATTTATAGTAGCTGGCCTTTCGACTAATTTTAGAAAATGGTTCAGTCCATAAAATAGGATTTGACTACACCTCCATTTAGAGCACAGTTTAAGCTATCTTTTCGTGGAAGAAGATTTATGTTCCTATAACCTGTGTTAATTCTGTAACCCTTTAAAATGGAAGATAAGAAAGTTCATTTTCGGCACTTGATGCTTTGGGAACCAGACAAAAATTGCTGCCGCTTGGCTGGGATGTGTTACCCCACCCTCCATGTTCATCAGATATTGCTCCTTCGGATTTCCACTTATTCAGGTCTCTGCAGAATAGTGTTAATGGTAAAAATTTCAATTCCTTGGATGACGTAAAAAGAGACCTTGATGAATTCTTCGCCATTCTGGGAAGAGAGTATTTTCAAGTTAAAGCAAAGATGGAGACGTATTGTGCAACAAAATGGTTCATATTTGGTTGATTAAAAATGTAATGGCAAGTATTTATTGACCTATTTCTTTCCTTTAAAAATCGGCACGAACTTTCCGGACAAACCAATAATATATACATACACACACACACACATACACACACACATGTATATATATATATATATATATATATATATATATATATATATATCGGAGTAAATGCGCTAAGCAGTGTTTACGTATAATCACAATTTAGGTTAGTTGAAATATGTTAGTCACATATTTCACTGCAGTTACCGTAGAGAAAAATTCTCTCTTGTGGTTAAAAGTTCAGTGTCGCCCTCTCACGGGCATCTGAGACATCGATGTTTCGAGTTTGTTGACTCTTGTCGATCAGATGTAACCCTTCTGGATGGTTAAGGTGCCGCAGAGCCAAGTTACTTTAGATGTTGTAAACCAATTTCGCCGATTGAGCTGTAGGGCAAAATTATGTCTTTTGAAATTCACTGCCATTCTTCCTTGACCAAATTAAGCTAGATCTGTTCGTAGCTGCTTCTACCATAGCCTTAAGTGTTCTGGTTCTCATTCTTCCAGAAATTCTGAGCTGTTTCATGAGAACGTACGCAGGTTTGCCCATTCACCCTCCCGCATCCAACTTTGACGAGAACTTTTGTCTTTACAAACAGACATTTTCAATTGTGACGTTATGTTGTCACTCTTTACTCTTTTATTTGTTTCAGTCATTTGTCTGTAGCCATGCTGGAGCACCGCCTTTAGTCGAGCAAATCGACCCCAGGACTTATTCTTTGTAAGCCTAGTATTTATTCTATCGGTCTCTTTTGCCGAACCGCTAAGTTACGGGGACCTAAACACACCAGCGTCGGTTGTCAAGCGTTGTTACACAAACATATACACGCACATTCCTATATATATATATATACATATATACGACGGGCTTCTTTCAGTTTTCGTCTACCAAATCCAATCACAAGGCTTTGGTCGGCCCGAGGCTATAGTAGAAGACACTTGCTCAAGGATCCACGCAGTGGGACTGAACCCGGAACCATGTGGTTGGTAAGCAAGCTACTTACCACACAGCCACTCCTACGCCTATCAGTCGTATTTTTAATACTAATTACATTATTGAAACAGAGAAAAAGATAAATGTTTAAATTTTATTTCATTTATTTTATTATGACGCACAAAACGAAAAAGCAGACCATGTTTATTTCCTATTTCATTCTTTCAACGACAGCAGGGTTGCAATTATATTAGATCGTGATCTGTCTGTTAAATCCGGATAATATCAATATATTTATTTCACCGGAGGATAAATTTATTAGGAGGATAATGTCGTCAGACTGAATTCTTTTACAGGGCTGCACCAAAAAAAAAAGAAGAAAATTACAAGTCAATTTTTAAAAAATTATATTTGTAGAGTAAAGATCGTCGGAGTGAGAGGTGGAGGTCACCGGAAGAAAACTTGAGGGCAACATGCGGCCCATAGAGCCACGGATGAGAATCACTGGTCTACAGTCACGAAATGTATTGGTTAATAAATTAAGGTTTTTAAAGTGGATGGAAGCACTCCGTCGGTTACGACGACGAGGGTTCCGGTTGATCCGATCAACGGAACAGCCTGCTCGTGAAATTAACGTGTAAGTTGCTGAGCACTCCACAGACACGTGTACCCTTAACGTAGTTCTCGGGGATATTCAGCGTGACACAGAGAGTGACAAGGCCGACCCTTTGAAATACAGGTACAACAGAAACAGGAAGTAAGAGTGAGAGAAAGTTGTGGTGAAAGAGTACAGCAGGGATCACCACCATCCCTTGCCGGAGCCTCGTGGAGCTTTTAGGTGTTTTCGCTCAATAAACACTCACAACACCCGGTCTGGGAATCGAAACCGCGTTCCTACGACGCGAGTCCGTTGCCCTAACCACTGGGCCATTGCGCCTCCACGTTTTTAAAGTATAACACGTCGATCCGACGAGAACCATCTAGACATCCTGGAGGGGTCAAGCCTTTCCAGTGCACAGATGACTTTGTCTTGAGTCGCAATATTTATGCGTGGTTTAATATAAACCACCACAAACAAAATATGTTGGTCAACTAGAGGGAGACTGTTGTGGTGGACACGTGTGAAGGGATGATGTTTAAATCTTTGTTATATAAGTCGACGATTTGTTTTCTAAGTCGATTTGGCTATAAGTCGATTTGTTTTGTACAGCCTGGTCGGGGGCGAAGAAGAATAGGCTTAGCACCGAAATATGCAAATTTTATATTTGTACATTAATATTGTTGTCATTTTTGTAAGAGGTTCATTGCCTCATGATATTATTTGTTAAAGAACAATGTTATAGCGAAGCAGAGGGTCGGCGGGCGCTTTCTGTCTTCTCTCATCCTTATCATCCTTGTATCGTTATCATTCATCTCATTAATGTCTTGTCCAGCCCGCAAAGCTACCTAATCTATGTCCTATCTTGATGACAAATTTAATGAAATAAAGTAGATTTCTGCACACGATTCTCTTCTATCCACTGTTGTCGGATTCCGCTCATTATAGTTGATGTTAAAGGCCTTTTGTGAAACTTTCACAGTAATTGTATTCACCTCAATAGACGTCATTGATTGGTTGAAATTGTCGAAATACAAGAAATTTAACAAGAAATAGCTTACAAACTACAGAATTTTCTCAAGAACCCCAAGAGAAAAAGATGTCTTATGTGACACATTCTAGCAGTATACGAAGTTTAAAAGTGTTTAGTTAGAAAGAAATTATTTTTTAAAATCTGCCGGTCAAAGTGAAAAGATCCAAGCCATGATTCTGCTCCAGCATGACCACAGCCGCATTGGCTGAAACGAGTAAAAGAGTAAAAGAACATACATACGGTCACATGTATACATTTGTGTGTTTGTGTGTTCGTATGTATGTCTATGTGTGTGAGAGTGAAAGAGAGAGGGAGTAGGGGTGTGTCTGTGTGTGCGTGAGATTAGAGAAAGAGAGAAAGAGGGGGATGGGGTTGAGAGAGGAGGGGGGGAGAGAGAAAGTTGCGCGCGTGTCTGTCTGTCTGTCTGCCTTGTTTGGTATTTAATAGAAGAGACAACAGAGTCTAAAAAATTTCAATTTCCGCGTCTGATGAAACATGGAACACACAAAGCAGTGGCGGGAGACAGTTTCAAGAACAATGTGAGCCATTATTACTTCATAACAAAAAACACCACAAAAGAATAAAAACAGTAAGACCTTTTATTATTATCTCACAAATTAAATCATATTTCCCAATTGAAATGAAGCATTAGTTTTAAAAAGGACGCAAGTTACCTGACGTCATAACGAATTGTTTCTATTTACGAGAGCAGAAATGCTTTCGTAATGAGGAAAACGGGAAAGAAGGTCAATACTGGATGAGATAAAATGACATAATTTTATTTCTTTTGTTGTTTAGGTGACTATATATATATATATATATATATATATATATACTCTCTTTTACTCTTTTACTTGTTTCAGTCATTTGACTGCGGCCATGCTGGAGCACCGCCTTTAGTCGAGCAACACTCGACCCTGGGACTTATTCTTTTGTAAGCCCAGTACTTATTCTATCGGTCTCTTTTGCCGAACTGCTAAGTTACGGGGACGTAAACACACCAGCATCGGTTGTCAAGCGATGTTGGGGGGGGGGACAAACACAGACACACAAACATATAAACACACATACACACACATATATATATACATATATACGACAGGCTTCTTTCAGTTTCCGTCTACCAAAATCCACTCACAAGGCATTGGTCGGCCCGGGGCTATAGCAGAAGACACTTGCCCAAGATGCCACGCAGTGGGACTGAACCCGGAACCATGTGGTTGGTTAGCAAGCTACTTACCACACAGCCACTCCTGCGTGGTTATTAAAATTTTTTTTTGGCTGGTCTGTGGTGGCGACTATTTGAGTTGCTGAATGAAAATATGTTTCTTGGACTCTGGTGAAGAAGTATCAACCCCCGCGAACATTTAACAAAAGATTTTAATACTTGCGCAATAAACCAAACTGCGTTGGTCTTTTTTTACAGATAACAACAGCATTAATTACATACCGAGAGAAATAAACTGCTTGGAGTTTACGGCGAGCTATTGATATAGCAACATGTGGCTTGTCCTGCAAACATATCTGCTACATTCGTGACGACAGAGATTCCTGTAACCTGTCAAGGCCGTCCGCATGGGCCACCTAATGTGACAAGAATGGAGATACATATCACTCAGCTGCCTCAGAATTCTACTATTCATTACCGCCAGAAGCGGCATTTTACAGGGCACAAGGAGATTCTAGAGGACTGAATCATTCGATGGTTTAACTCTGATTATTTGTTTAACAGATCGACTAGGTGAAACTATTGTGGTTCGGCCGTGATGCCTGATCGGGTATCCAGAGGTTCAGTTTCGAATCCCCACTACACTTTTATATTTCATCTTTTCCTTGTTTCAGTCATTGTATTGGGGCCATACTGGGGCAGCGCCTTGAAGAGTATTGTAGTCGAGCAAATCGTCCCTAGTAATCTATTTTAGGCGTATCACTCATTCCATTTTGTTTCTTTTGCCGAACCGCTAATGCTACGGGGACGTAAAACAACCAACACCAGTTGTCAAGTGGTATAGTGTGGGACAGACATAAACACAAACGCATGCGCGCACACACATACACACACTCATACATACATAATACATACATACACATACATACATGGTAGGCTGAAGCTGAAAGAGGCCTGTCGTATATGAATATGTGTATATGTGTTTTCGTGAGTATGTTTTTACACATACACACACATACAATAGGCTTATTTCGGTTTCTGTCTGCTAAATCCACTCACAAGATATTCTGGGCCCGGGGCTATAGCAGAAGACACTTGCCCAAGATGCCACGCAGTGGGACTGAACCCGGAACCATGTGGTTGGTTAGCAAGCTACTTACCACACAGCCACTCCTGCGTGGTTATTAAAAATTTTTTTTGGCTGGTCTGTGGTGGCGACTATTTGAGTTGCTGAATGAAAATATGTTTCTTGGACTCTGGTGAAGAAGTATCAACCCCCGCGAACATTTAACAAAAGATTTTAATACTTGCGCAATAAACCAAACTGCGTTGGTCTTTTTTTACAGATAACAACAGCATTAATTACATACCGAGAGAGATAAACTGCTTGGAGTTTACGGCGAGCTATTGATATAGCAACATGTGGCTTGTCCTGCAAACATATCTGCTACATTCGTGACGACAGAGATTCCTGTAACCTGTCAAGGCCGTCCGCATGGGCCACCTAATGTGACAAGAATGGAGATACATATCACTCAGCTGCCTCAGAATTCTACTATTCATTACCGCCAGAAGCGGCATTTTACAGGGCACAAGGAGATTCTAGAGGACTGAATCATTCGATGGTTTAACTCTGATTATTTGTTTAAC
>NC_042999.1:13284766-13289766 GCF_006345805.1 Octopus sinensis | reverse complement strand
CGAAAATAGTAAAAAAATAAAAGCATTCCCCGATGTTTTAGAAAGACTATAAGCGTGTCATTGGAGGAAGATTTTCGTTGCTATTTCTAGCAGGTCGAGCAACCACGTAAAAGCTGCCTGGTCTGATCGTGTTCTGTTTTAGTAGATAAAGTAAGCAGAACTAAAGAATGTCACAAGGTGGAGACTCGATTACAGTAATTATATTCACCTCCACTTATAAAATTATTGTACCTAACATTTATATCTGACAATTGTGAATATCTCTGAGGAGGAGGCGGAGAAGAGCATGCCTTTGTCATTGGTTTTCTCTTTCTATAGTTAGCAAATATTTATGAGCAAATTGTTTTTCATTCAGCAACCGATTGTTTCGTCGACTTTATTGTTAGGTTTAAATATCACAGCTGTCAAATCTACTTCGTGTGTTTCTTGATGTTCGTGCCCTTCTCTCGATTTGTATGTTATTCGTAACCCACTTGAGACGTCATCGAATTCCGAAATATCTTCCAACCAAGATAAAGCGGTTAAAATAGACTCGTTACGTTGACCAGATCTACAAAGTTATCAGCGAATGTACAAGGTTTCGTGGAATCCATTGGTTCGACACTGACTTAGTTTCGCAGCTGATTTTAGAGAAATTAACCTGTGCTGTGTCGGTATTGACTTATGTGCGCATATAAATGTAACAAAACAGTGTGGATGTGTGGCACGAAGTTTGCTTCCCAAAGGTGGTGAGCTGGCAGAAACGTTAGCACGCCAGACGAAATGCTTAGCGGTATTTCGTCTGCCGTTACGTTCTGAGTTCAAATTCCACCAAGGTCGACTTTGCCTTTCATCCTTTCGGGATCGATAAATTAAGTACCAGTTACGCACTGGGGGTCGATGTAATAAACTTAATCCCTTTGTCTGTCCTTGTTTGTACCCTCTATGTTTAGCCCCTTGTGAGCAATAAAGAAATAAGAAGTTTGCTTCGCAGCAACATAATTCCAGGATCGATACCACTGCGTGGTACTCTGGGTAAATTTCTTTTGCTACAGTCTCCGACAGACCAAGGCCTTGTGGAGGATTTGATGGATGGATACTGAAAGAAGCCCGTTGTATATAATATATATATATATATATGTGTGTGTGTGTGTGTGTGTGTGTGTGTGTGTGTGTGTGTGTGTGTGAGTGTGTGTATGTGTGCGTGTGGAGGCGCGTGGCTTAGTGGTTAGGGTGTCAGCACCATGATCGTAAGATTGTGGTTTCGATTCCTGGACCGGGCGACGCGTTGTGTTCTTGAGAAAAACACTTCATTTCACGTTGCTCCAGTCCACTCAGCTGGCAAAAATGAGTAACGCTGCGATGGACTGGCGTCCCGTCTAGCTGGAGAACACATACGCCATAGAAACCGGGAAACCGGGACCATAAACCTGGCTAGGCTTTAAAAGGGCGCATTTATTTTTATTATACACACACACACACACACACACACACACACACACATATATATATATACATATATATATATATATATATATATATATATATACACGAGTGAGTGGACAAACGAAAGAAAGGGCACTAAACACTTTTATTGAGAGTTACATATATTATTCAAAACAGTTTGACTCGGATTCCGTACTACTTAAAGTTTCAAGGCCTTTAACAGTAGTCTTTCTTCAGACCGGTGGAAAGACTGAAGGAAGGGCCCCCGTTAGAGTCTGTGAAACTTTAAGTAGCACGGGATCCGAATTAAACGGTTTTCAACATATACAGGCACAGGAGTGGCTGGGGTAAGTAGCTTGCTTACCAACCATATGGTTCCGGGTTCAGTCCCACTGTGTGGAATCTTGGACAAGGATCAGGAAGAAAGAGTGAGAGAAAGTTGGGGCGAAACAGTACAACAGGGATCGCTACCACCCCCTTCCGGAGCCTCGTGGAGCTTTAGGTGTTTTCGCTCAATAAACACACACACAATGCCCGGTCTGGGAATCGAAACCGTGATCTCCGACCACGAGTCCGCTGCCCTAACCACTAGGTCATTGCGCCTCCACAAATGCGCCCTTTTAAAGCCTAGCCTGGCTCATGGGCCTGGTTTCCAGGTTTCAATGGCGTATGTGTTCCCCAGCTAGACGGGACGCCAGTCCATCGCAGCGTTACTCATTTTTGCCAGCTGAGTGGACTGGGGCAACGTGAAATGTAGTGTTTTGCTCAAGAACACAACGCGTCACCCGATCCAGGAATCGAAACCACAATCTTACGATCACGATGCTGACACCCTAACCACTAAGCCACGCGCCTCCACACTTGATATTGATACAATTTAATAAATCATACTCGCCATGTGCTGCTGCAGAGGTTGTTCGTACTTAAAACATAATATGCAAAGAAGAAACTTTATCTCGACAAGATTCTTTAAGCATTCAGCAGATTTTATCATCATTGTCAGTTCACCTCACGGTTTACATCGGGTTTATCTTTAATTAGATATTATTCTTTTTGTCGATTATTCACCTGGGGCATTCTTGCGAAGACGAAACGGAGAGCAAGACTAAAATGGTAAAAACGTTGAGGACGCCAGGACGCCGATGATAGAGTGTTTGTATATATATTTAAGAAAGAAAAATATGTAAAAATGCACAGGAGGTTTTGTGCAATAAAATTTATGCTTATATTAAGATCATAATGAAACAGAATTGTATTACAGGATCTGGCTCCTTTAATATATATAATATATATATATATATATATAATATATATATATATATATATATATATATATATATATATATATATATATATACATATATATATATATACATATATATATATATATATATATATTATATATATACATATAATATATATATATATATATATAATATATGCATGCATATATATAAGTATTTGTATATATATACGCGTATGTGTGTATATATGTGTATATATATGTATATATGTTTATGTGCGTGTATTTATGTATATATATATATATTATATATATATATATATGTGTGTGTGTGTGTGTGTGTGTGTATGGATATATATGTATATATATGTATATATATATATATATGCATGTGTATATACGTGTGTGTGTGTGTATGTATATAGTTTACAGATTAGAGACAGGTGCTTTCTGCATAGAATAAACTTCGTAATGCTCAATAGATTTGAACTTGAGCTGGCAGAGGAGTAAATATAAGGACAAGCAAGTTAGGGAAGTCGATATGCAAATAAAATTCAATTCATTTAATACAAAAAAGAATGTACATATGTATACATATGTTTGTACATATCCGACTTACACAGAATATAAATGATATCGGGAATTAAAGGATTTGAGTGAGAGTTTTACGAGTCCAACAGCTATTTCTGGGGACTCGGCGGTCCTAATTAATTCTTGTAATTTGATTTCATCTTCGGATAACACCAGCCTCCGTCTTCAGGGAAGAATTTTACATTTGATGTTTTGACAGAATAGAATATAAAGACGGAATATGTATTCATGTATGTATGCATGCATGCATGTATGTATGTTTGTATGTATCTATGTATGTATTGTGTATGTATATCTTATATATATCACGTGATCACGTGACCGACCAGGCTTTCAGATGGTTTTGTTACATGTTGTTATTGTTTTTGTTCAATAACATTTGTTGAAAAAAAGCCGCAATAATTATGCACCAACCCAATACTTTGCACATCGACCTGGCTAATTTGCTTATCCTTACGTTTACTTCTAAACCTGCCCAAGTTCAAACCTCGCTAGCCACTACACATTCTTCATTTTTCCTCCCTGTTTCTTTCTGTGTTCCTTTCTGTAGGAGAGCGTAGGCCCGAAACGTTAAAGACTGTTTCACTTCCCGAGCATTAAAACCAATACATCTGTTTGTTATCTACACCACCTGTCTTCGTCTTTTGTTTTTTTCGTGAATTCTCCCCCCTATATATATATGTATACATATATATATGTACATTTTTTTTGTATTAAATGAATTGAATTTTATATATATATATATATATATATATATATATACATATATATATGTATGTATATGTATGTATGTTTATGTATATGTAGACATATATATGTATATAAATATAAATATATATACATATATACACACACACACACATATATATATATATATATATATGTATATACAGAGAGACAGAAAGAGACATCGAGAGAGAGAGAGAGAGGCAGACAGGCAGAGAAAGAGAGAGATGATGTGTTTCTATCAAATTCACTCGCAAGTCACTCGTAAGACCAGCATTACTGAACCCGAAACTACACGTTTGCAAAGCGAGTTTCTTAACCACCCAGCCACGCCCGCTTACCTATATAAAGAACAGCCTTCAAATAACGGTCGCTCAGCGTGGTCAGTCACCTGGCTCCCTTTAAGCTATGGTAGTCGGTAACTGATAAAAACATCAGCATAACTAAATATGAAGAAAAGAGCAACCAGCTTTGATTATTCTGCATTCCAAGCAAATACCGAAATAACATACTTGGCACAAGATTTGGTCGGCGATCGTTCACCTGTAAACCAAATATTTACTTCATCATAGCTACTTGCAAATTCACATCATCAAATTCATAGTAATATTAAGTCAAGACATTGCGTTTAGCTATTAATAATTATTTAAGTGATGGTGTGTTTCTTAGATTTGCTTTTCTTTTCTTTATAATATATATATATTCATTCATGCATGTATATACATACATACTTACATATATTCATTCATACACACACACACACAGATATATATATATATATATATTATATATATATATATATATATATATTATATATATATATATATATATTATAGTAGATCATTTGTAGAAATATATAAATCCGAAGAAGCAGACTCTGAGTTGTAGACCAGTTAATATTATAATAAAGAGCTCAGACCAGCAGTGCTTAGGGTCTGAAGATATGCCGTAAGGCTAAACCTCTAATAAGCGATAAGCGCAGGGTAACCCCATAAACCGGCCTACCCTACTGTAT
>NC_042999.1:13272266-13279766 GCF_006345805.1 Octopus sinensis | reverse complement strand
ACAAACAAGGACAGACAAAGGGATTAAGTCGATTACATCGATCCCCAGTGCGTAACTGGTACTTATTTTATTGACCCCGAAAGGATGAAAAGCAAAGTCGGCCTCGTTGGAATTTGAACTCAGAACATAGCGGCAGACGAAATACCTATTTCTTTACTACCCACAAGGGGCTAAAAACAGAGGGGACAAACAAGGATAGACAAACGGATTAAATCGATTATATCGACCCCAGTGCGTAACTGGTACTTATTTAATCGACTCCGAAAAGATGAAAGGCAAAGTCGACCTCGGCGGAATTTGAACTCAGAACGTAGCAGCAGATGAAATACCTATTTCTTTATTACCCACAAGGGGCTAAACGTAGAGGGGACAAACAAGGACAGACATAGGTATTAAGTCGATTACATCGACCCCAGTGCGTAACTGGTACTTAATTTATCGACCCCGAAAGGATGAAAGGTAAAGTCGACCTCGGCGGAATTTGAACTCAGAATGTAACGGCAGACGAAATACCTATTTCTATTTCTTTATTACCCACAAGGGGCTAAACACAGAGGGGACAAACAAGGACAGACATAGGTATTAAGTCGATTACATCGACCCCAGTGCGTAACTGGTACTTAATTTATCGACCCCGAAAGGATGAAAGGCAAAGTCGACCTCGGCGGAATTTGAACTCACAACGTAACGCAGACGAAATACCGCTAAGCATTTCGCCCGACGTGCTAACGATTCTGCCAGCTCGCCGCTTTTCAGCTAACAACGATATATTGATGGTAAAATTTCTTTGTGTGATTCGCTTGCTTTATTTGTTCTTTCCGTGCGGAACACCATTGTTGCAAAAGATTCGAGTAGTTCTCAATTCTGAATCGGAGACTGTGTAGACTTCTCCAAACAAAGGCTGTGAAGCCGGTTTATGAAAACTTTGATATAAATGTAAAACTTTTTGCAAAGCATGGTTGATTTTCAATTTCTTGGTTTTGCATGGATTCTGGAATAAAATTCTTATCGAATGGACCACGTTAAAAAGGAACACGATTGTCATAAACTTTCGTTATGCTGCGAAAGGTCATGGGATTTAAAAGGTCTTCTGATATATTTCTGGGCGATTTAGGATCATTGATCGAGTGATCGCTTGATCCCGAACTGAAACAATTTGATGAATAGGATATCAATAGGTCGAGGGATCGCGAGTTCAAATCTCAGACCGGGTGATGTGTGTTTTTATGAGTAAAACACCTAAGCTCCACACGGCTCTGGAAGAAGGTAATGGCGAACTTCTGCTGACTCTTTCGCCACAACTTTCTCTCACTCTTTCCTCTTTCCTCTTGCAGCTCACCTGCGATGGACCGGCGTCCCGTCCAGGTGCGGAACCTATACATCAATGAAACCGGGAAACCGGCCCTTATGAGCCAGGCGTGGCTCGAGAAGAATATTTAGTGACGTCTTTATGTTCTCTGTTACGCTGATATCCAGTGCTGTCGAAGGATAAATAGGAAGTGAAAGTGTGGCAGTGAGAGAAGTAAAATGAAATCAGAGGGACTGCTTTGACAATGAAGAGCAAAATATTTCTCCAGACTTGAAACCTTTAATTGGATGTTCAATCCCATGCAGCTCTTCTGAGTGCGCTGGAGACTCTTGTAGTATGACCATTCTCAGAAGAGAAATGCAATCTTGACTGTTAATCAAACAAGCAACCAATTTCATATTTATTAAACTTCATTGACTTCCACTGTTCCGATTTGGAAACCAATGATTATGTACATAAATAGTTCTGGTGTCATTGATCAACGGCTGATACACAAATAAGAATAGTGAAGACACTTTCGAAATTTTATAAATATGTCTACGAGTCCCTCCTCTCGCCAAAAAAAAATCAATATGAGCCTGAATTAGTTTTCAAATTGTGTTGATTAGTATCTTGCAGAGAGAATAATGATTAAAATCTATAGATAGATAGATAGATAGATAGATAGATAGATATCGGCCCCGGAATGGTGAAAGGTGAAGTCGACCTCGGCGGAGTTTGAACTCAGAACGTAGCGGCAGACGAAATAAAGCTAAGCATCTCGCCCGGCATGCTAACGTTTCTGCCATCTCGCCTCTTTACCCATACATATTATTAACGTTGCAGTTGTTTATTGCAATGTGAGACATGGACATTGAGCACGATTACCAAAGAGTATTCCAGCCGAGACCATTTCCAGTTCTTCGTTGTATCATGTCAAGCATTTTTAGTTTCAGATCACAGACGAGAATAATCTGAGGTAGGCTTGGCTACGATTTCCAGGAAGTTGAGCAACTTTCATTAGCAGTATAGTTTGGTGTGTGATTGTGTGAGTGTACGTTAGGTTCATTCTACCATCTTACAAACACACGCACACACGCACGCACATACACATACACACACACACGCACGCACACACACACAAACACTCTCTCACACACGCACGCACGCATACACACGTATGTATGTATGTATGTATGTATGTATGTATGTATGTATGTATGTATGTATGTATGTGTATGTGTGTGTGTATGTTAGAATCCTCGATGAAGCTATCGGGTGATATTCCAGCATTCAGCTCTGAGTGCATTACATTTTATAGCAGAAACAACTGTTAACTAATGAAGTGCATGACATAATTGTTAATTCCTTTGTAATTCTAATTTCCTTTACATATATATATATATATATATATATTATATATATATATATATATATATATATATATATATATATACATACATACATACATACATACATACATACATACATACATACATACATACATATACATACAATATATATGTACATACATATATATATACATAAATACACGCACATATATGTATATACAACCATATTAATCTGCATTATAAGAAAGAATGGCGGAATGTCTTATACAGAGGAACCGTGCCATTTCAAGTACAGTAATATTCTAAATGTAGATCAGTTGGCATCTACCATGAGCTTGTCATATACACACACACTATATATATATATATTATATATATATATATATATAATAATATATATATATATTATATATATATATACATACACACACACACACACACACACACGCACATATATATATATTCATATGCACATACATATGTATATATACAGATACGCACATGCATACACACACATACACACATGCACACACACACTCATACATATATCAATATCCATGTGGTGTGACTGCGCGTGTGAAGTGAGATATGAATATGTGTATATCACGTGAACAAGTCATGGCTGCATGGTTGTAATTATGATATTAAGACAGAGGTGCGGTGGCGTGGAAACCGTGTAATAACGGGCAAAAAAGCTTTGCTGTATTTAGTCAGGTCTTTTTACCTTATAATTTCAAACCTCGCCAAGATTTGACATTGGATATCCTCTCACTAGTATTGACAATACGAGTCCCACTTAAGATATTTGTCTGTATACATTCAATTATAACCGCTTCTCTGAACCGTTAAAGTTTATTCCTATGAATAGCTTTTGTAATTACGGAGGGCAACAGGGTGGTGCTCTAGCAGTATCGTTAAAACGCCGGAGAAATATCTTATGTTATTTCGTATTTCTTTATTGCCCACAAGGAGTTAAACATAGAGGGGGCAAACAAGGACAGATAAATGGATTAAGTCGATTGGATCGACCCCAGTGCGTAACCGGTACTTAATTTATCGACTCCCGAAGGATGAAAGGCAAAGTCGACCTGGGCGGAATTTGAACTCAGAACGTAAAGACAAACGAAATACCTATTTCTTTACTACCCATAAGGGGGCTAAACACAGAGGGGACAAACAAGGACAGACAAAGGGATTAAGTCAATTACATCGACCCCAGAGCGTAACTGGTACTTATTTAATCGACCCCGAAAGGATGAAAGGAAAAGTCGACCTCGGCGGAATTTGAACTCAGAACGTAAAGCCAGACGAAATACCTCTCAGCATTTCGTCCGACGTGCTAACGTTTCTGCCAGCTCGCCGCCTTAATCTCATGTTATTTCTCGCAGCCTTGGACGTTCCGAACTGGAATATTATTGAGGTCAGCATAACCGGGATCGACAAAATAAAATACCCGTCAAGAATCGGGTCGAAGAACCTCGACCAGTTCCTTTCCCTCAATACTGCTGCTTTGTGACAAATAAATTGCAAACAATTATTACAGAGGGTTCTGAACTCCAACTGGGCATTAAATTCCCCGCTGCCAGTCTATTTTAGTATCCGAAATCATGGAAGCGGTGAGCTGGCAGAATCGTTAGCACACTGGGCAAAGCACCTTGCAGATTTTCGTCTGCCTTTACGTTCTGAGTTCAAATTCTACCAGTGAACTATAGTAACACCTCTTATTTTTCGAACACCTTCCGGAGTATTCTGGCGGTTCCAAGTAGTGCTGTTTTCTGCAAGTGCTCCACCCTTATTGCAGCCCCTATTTGTTCCACGTACGTCTCGAGATTTTTGCTCACTGTTCCTAAGGCTCCGACAATTATTGGTACTACTGCTACCTTTTTCATCGACCACAACTGCTTAACTTCCCAAGCTAACCTGTCATATCTCTCGACTCTTCTTTCTTCCTTATCGCATACCTTGTTGTTAGCCGGGCATGCTATATCTATGATACAGCCTAGTTTGTTTTCTTTCTCAATTAAGACTATGTCTGGCTTCCTATTCTCTATCTCATAGTTGCACTGAATCATAAAATCCCATAGGATCTTTGCATTTTTATTTTCGGCGATGCTTTTGGGTTTGTTGTCGTACGAATTTTCATTTTCGACGATGCCTTCGGGTTTGTGGTCGTATATTATTATTATTATTATTATTATTATTATTATTATTATTATTATATTATTATCATCATCATCATCATCATCATCAATCATCATCATCACATCATCATCATCATCATCTCATCATCATCATCATCATATCATCATCATCATCATCATCTCATCATCATCATCATCATCATCATTATTATTATTATTATTATTATTATTATTATTATTATTATTTTTTTTTTTTTGTCCTTACATGTTTTATCTGATTTTTTGCTAGCCCTTGTGGCCAATAAACGAATTAATTATTATTATTATTATTATTATTATTATTATTATTGTTGTTGTTGTTGTTGTTGTTGTTGTTATCTCTTACACAGGTTCATGTAAATTTCTGTTGCACCACCTGGGTGCAACTTCATCCTCCTGAAGTCTTTGCACGATTATGTGTTCATATTTTTGTTAGGATTAGAGGAGAATAAACACTTCGTATTACTGTACTGGCTGTTTGTTTTATTACGGAGTTTAGTTTATTATTTCTTGTGATATTAGTGCTTCTTCTGCTGTGCATGGTGTGTGTCAGGCGATTTATATTACTTTATTATTAGGTGCTTATTCTATAGGGTGTGTAATGGGTGTGATGTCTGTTCGAGTCAAGATTCTCTTGCATATCATGTGGGCTGCTTCTAGCACAGGTATTTGTTGTGCAGTGTGTAGTGTTGTAAATTCCCGTATGGTTTCTATGTTGTTTTTTTAAACCTTACTGCAGAGCACCTTAAGTAGATATTTTCTACTATTGCCTCGAACCGACCTTAGTTTTGTGAGTGGATGTGGTAGAGGGAAACTGAAAAAATCCCGTCGTATATATACATATATATATATATATATATATATATATATATATATATAATAATAATAAAATTAGGGAATAAATCCAAATTTACAGGGAAAAAATCAGATTTAGGATTAAATCGATTTTATAGTAAAATATTATAAAATTATTAGAGACAAAACCACTATTTTGCAAAACAAACAAGGAAAGACTTAATCACTTCATAATTGACACTGAATTATTGGAAGTCCACCTGAAGATTGTCGATCAAGACAAGAAACGATTGTAGTGGCGGTTTTTTTGACTATTTATTAAAATTTTATGTATTGATTAAGTCTTTCCTTGTTTGTTTTGCAAAATAATGGTTTTGTCTCTAATAATATTTTATATATATATATATATATTTATACAAGCGCAGGAGTGGCTGTGTGGTAAGCGGCTTGCTTTTCACCCACATGGGTTCACTCCCACTGCGTGACACTTTGAGCAAGTGTCTTCTACTATAGCCTTGGGCCGACGAAAGTCTTGTGAATGGATTTGCTAGACGGAGTCGGTGCCCCACCATGGCCACAGCCTAAGGGCTGAAACGTATAAAAGAATAAAAGAATATGTGTGTGCATGTGTGTGCATGTGTGTGTATGTGTGTGTGTGTGCGTGTGCGTCTTTGTGTTTGTGTTTGTCCCCAACAACTGCTTGGCAACCGGTGCAGGTGGTGTCTACGTCCTCGTAACTTAATAGTTCAGCAAAAGCGACCGATAGATATGTACTAGACTTTAAAGAAAACAATGGTGGCCAATTCCTTCGACTAAAAATTCTTCAAGGTGGTACCCCAGCATGGCCGCAGTCTAATGATTGAAACAAGTAAACGATAGAAGAGAAGAAATTAATGATTACTTTTATCATAACTAATACTCCATTTAGGCGCAACGGCCCAGTGGTTAGGGCAGCAGACTCGCTGTTGGAGGTTCGCGGTTTCGATTCCCAGACCGGCAAAGTTTATCAATGTGCATATCTTTTCATTATTATACCTGTACGGTTTGCTTTGATCTCTTTGTCAGTTTGGACAGGTAAATCACAGATGATTGTGGCTTTGTTATAATCAAGTTCAGTGTTTGGTACATGTTTTATATCGCTTTTATTTTATCTATTTGTTCATCTATATATTGGCATATATTCCCTGTGGGCATGTGGGCATATTTGCCCGTTCCTTCATATGTGCCCAGTGGGCATACTTGCCGTTCGGTATATATACCCGTTCGATCATGTCTGTATATGTATTCAGACTTGGCAAGTACTTGGTAACCGGCGCTTAAGGTTGTTCGGTCATGCGGCCCGGCGTCCAGAGGGTGAGCTGATTCGCGATGTCCTCCTCCCACCTCCACTTCCCAGCTGGCGCAAACGCATGGGTGGGCAGCTGAAGACCTGGGCAACAAGGATAAAGGAGGACCTCTGCGAACTCTCAGGTCCGCAGGTGGTCGGTCTGCGCAGATGGAACCGCGAATGGCTCGCTATCTCTAGTGACCTCGCACAGGACCATCGAGCGTAGGCCGCCATGGTTTGTGATACCGTTAGGAACAAAGAAGCTGGCTCAGCCCGCCCTGGGTGAACGCCGTCACAAGTACAAGTACAACCGGAGATGTTATGGTCCACCATCTTAAAAAGGATGCACATTTGGGAGAATGAAGTCCTTATTGAATCAAAGAGATGATAATCATGCCTGGGGCACCCCAAGTTAGAGTGGACTCGGAGTTAAATAACCACAACACCAACAATGGAAACTGAAGACAAGAACTGGTCCATTGAACTACGTTTCGCTGAAAGAAATACATTTCTGTAAGACCGCTATTGTTAGTTTTTATTTCTATCTTATTACCAACT
>NC_042999.1:13262266-13267266 GCF_006345805.1 Octopus sinensis | reverse complement strand
ATTTTCGAGCTGATCACATTACTGGACTGAATTACAGGAAACTGGGGATAACAAAGGCTATTGCGAGAAACAAAGTACAGAAATGATATCTTTATGAAGATATCATTTCCAGACTTAAAGAGAAGTGTAGGTCAATATTTCTGATGAAACATTCGTTAGTTTATGTTGTTGTCGCTTGTAGACAGTAAGTCTTCTTGCTAATTCAGGTAAAAAAAAATCATAAGAAAAATAAAATAAATGATTGATATGATATTAGCTTTGTTTCATTGTATTAATTTAGATATCAAATGAAAATTGATGCCTTTATCACACGCATAGCGACCGTCATATGAATTAAATTCGCAGGAGTCATAAATAATAAACGATTTAAAATAAATGTTTTATTACTTCAACTATTATTTATGGTTATTTAAATAAAATGTGACATTTTTTGTAGTCAAAATTGTGATGTTTTTCCCTATGACTTTATTTCTATTCTCAATTATTGTCATGTATTATCTTTTTCTGAAATTATGTAGATTTAACCGTCTTCAAATTTAAGTGTCCGCTTGCAGAAGGGAGCTATTCTTGCAAGCCTAGGGTTTAAAAATTACAGCAAAAAAATAATGAATGACTGATTTAACGTTTGTTTTGTCTCATTGTTTTAATTAAGATACTCTTTTACTTGTTTCAGTCATTTGACTGCGGCCATGCTGGAGCACCGCCTTTAATCGAGCAACTCGACCCCGGGACTTATTCTTTTGTAAGCCCAGTACTGATTCTATCGGTCTCTTTTGCTGAACCGCTAAGTAACGGGGACATAAAAACACCAGCATCGGTTGTCAAGCAATGCTAGGGGGACAAACACAGACACACAAACACACAGACACACATACACATATATATATATGCATATATACGACGGGCTTCTTTCAGTTTCCGTCTACCAAATCCACTCACAAGGCATTGGTTGGCCCGAGGCTATAGTAGAAGACACTTGCCCAAGGTGCCACGCAGTAGGACTGAACCCGGAACCATGTGGTTGGTAAACAAGCTACTTACCACGCAGCCACTCCTGCGCCTATATCGAATTTTAAAGAAATACTTTGTATCGCACGCATAATAGCCATCATATTAATTATGTTGTCATTTCGAAAGAGTCATAAATCACTTAATAAGCGATTTAAAATAAGATATATTAACCTCACTATTATTTATTTTATTTAAATGTAATGTGACATTTTTTCCTAGTCAAAATTGTGACTTTTTCTCGTCACTTTTTCCGTTTCTTGCCATGCACTCTCTCTCCCTCTCTCTCTCTCTCTATCTCTGTCTCTGTCTCTGTCTCTCTCAGTCTCTCTCTCTGTCTCTCTGTCTCTCTGTCACTTTGTCTGTCTCTCTATGTCACTCTCCTTTCCCAACCCTCCCCCTCTCTCTGAAGCTATGTGGACTTATTCTATCTCAACTTTAAGTGTCCGTTTGGTGAAGAAAGCTGTCTTTGCAAATTCAGAGGACGAAGAATCACAAGAAGAATTAATAAGTAATTGATTTAATGTTTCTGCCTTATTTCCTTGTTTTAATTAAAATATCCATTAAGAACAAAATGATGTTTTTATCAAACACATAACGACCATCATACAAATTATGTTGCCATTTTTGTACGAGACATAAATCCGTTAATAAGCGATAAAAGTTTTTATTACTTTAGCTATTATTTATGGTATTTAAACGAAATATAATACTTTTTCATAGTCAAAATTGTGACTGTTTCCCAATAACTTTATTTTCGTTCATTATTATTGCTATGCCATGTCTCTCTGAAGCTAGGTGGACTTAGACTATTTTGAATTTGAGTGACATGGCCACCGAATTAATAACATACCAGTGGTGAGTTTCGGGTGATTATCCAGCTCCATGTGGAAGCCCTTGAGTTTGTTGTTCCCGGGTTCCCGAGCCTACACGGGCTAAAACAGCTGGCTGAAAAATGCCGTGTCTATAAAAGCGTCGCCGGGACGGACGACATCTTTGCCCTCCTTCTTCTCTCCTCCCTAGTGACGTTACTGCTGAGGAAGCCATTAAAGATCAGAGATAATGATCATTTCAAAAGCTACAAAAAATGGGCGAAGAGCAATGTCTCACGATATAGCTTTAAATATGAACTTTATCAAGTCTTATAAATTTTAAAAACTGCTGAGGGCCCCTTCGGTCATGAATGACCATGGGATTGCACCTAGAAAGTTACTTTCCCAGGCACAAGTCCGGGCAAGGTTGTTTATGGAAGACCAGCAGTTGCCCTTGCATACCGGCCTCCCCTCTCCACGTCACCAGTGTTATCCAAGGGAAAGGAAAAGGGGCCGATACAGCTTGGCACCTGTGACGTCGCAGCTCATTTCTGCAGCTGAGTGAACTGGAGCAACGTGAAATAAAGTGTGTTGCTCAAGAACACAACACGCAGCCCGGTCCGGGATTCGAACTCACAACCTCACCATCGTAAGCTCGACGCTCTAACCACTGAGCCATGCGCCTTCACATAGGGCACACATGGAGCACACACCTTCTCATGCGACTTTTAAACATTAATGATGTCTGTTAATTTAAGCCCCGTGCCATATCTCTATTCAAGATCTGTTTATGTTAACGAAGTTATTTTGCGAAATTTCGGGCCAGTTGGGGTTACTTGAATATTCCAAGTGGTTTATGACAGGAATTGATAATTTATACCACGAATTGATAATTCCACAAGTTGACTATGGCTGATGATAACGGACTGAAACATTCTAACGACGATAATGAATAATTAGAGTGGGTCACATTTTCCACACTCTTTTCCACAGACTCTGTATTTCTGGGTGTCAGAATTTTTATAGATGTTATACTTCACTGAATTGGTAGCGAGAGCCTGGTCTTGTGCAGCAATGATCAGGCTTTCTGTGGTATGCTTCAAATCACCTCGCTCAAGCCATGCCCACGATGATGTATTATCCTTAACCTCTTCCTTTCCCCTCATTATCCTTAACTCTTCCTTGACCATCATTTCATCTGCATTTACACCCATATCTTTCGCGACATACTGCAGCAGGTCTTCATCACTATATATATCAAATACCTGGCATGCGTTCTCCTTTCACTCCTTATACAATGGTCTGTACTAATTACTCATCTTTCTTTTCATATACAGTCTGTTTACGTTTGCTTTAGAGTGTAGCGCCCTATGCAGCGTCATCAACTTTCTCGTCTTTCTATCCAGTGTTGATATTTCCTCCTTAATCCATTTGAGGATGGACGCACTATATCTGATCACCGCAACTGCCCAGTATTCATTGCTGTAATAAAATGTTTAGCATTCAGGTTGGATTTCAACACCATCTTCATCCTTTTTTGATACGCCTCGCTGACCTTGACTTTAATTTCTTGGCGTTCACATATTTTTGCAAACTGGCCTTACGTTTTCTTTTCTTTCCACGCTTTTCTCTTCTTTTTTTTGTTCATTTCTTGTTTAAACTTTTCTTTAGTTACACAATGTTCAGTTTTGATGATACCAGCCTTCTTCGTGTGTTTCAACAGTGGTTCCGCGGCATCTTTTTTTCTGGTCTTGATATCCATTTTCTTCATTTCTCTCTTTTGCCATTTTATAATTCCCACTCCACACCGAAGCGATGCTATCGCCCACGCATTAACTGTCTCGATTTTATTTCATCTAGTCATATTGGTTACCAAAATATTTTTCGATTAAATCGAGGAAATAAGTATCATCTGTTTTCAGTGCTGAAAGCGCAAATATAATAAATCTTTCAGTTTCTATTATACTTAAAAAAAAACATTATAATAAACAAGATTTAATAAACTGGTCATTTCATTTTGTAAGGATTTACTAAAATTATACTAAACTATATTTTATGATCAATTCTTAATTTTTGTAATATAGGCGAAAGCGTGGCTGTGTGGTACGAAGTTTGTTTCCCAGCCACATGGTTCTGGGTTCAGTCCCACTGCATGGAACCTTGAGTAAGTGTCTTCTATATAGCCTCGGATTGACCAAAGCCCTGTGAGAGGATTTGGGTGGACGGAAACTGAAAGAAGTTCATCGTATATATATATATATATATATATATATATATATATATATATATATATATATATACGAGCGGGCATTTGAAACTGGTCATGTTGCATACGGGCATATATATGTATGCATACATTCGTATATGTAAGTATTCATATGTTATATATATATGTATGTATTTATGTTTCTCTCTGCGTATATTCCACTGATGAGGCAAAGCATTTCTAAATGCAAAGTCAGAAATTCGGGATCTGGAATTATCCAGTAATTTTTTACTAGTTTTATATTGTCTTTTTGTCTTCTCTCCTTATGCTATATGAACACTTAATGTAGTTTTAGAGTCAGATCCTGGCTGCTATCTTCAGCATGGCGGTATCTCGTAGATACCCTAAGTTATATTATATATATATATATATATATATATAATATATATATATATATATATATTCACGATATGTGTGTGTGTATCTTTGTGTACCTTTGTGTCTATTTGTCCTCCAGCACCGCTTGGCAACCGGTGTTGGTGTGTTTATACCTCCGTAACATCGCAGTTCGGCAAAAGAGAACGACAAAATAAGTGCCAGACTTTAACAAATATAAGTACTAGTGTCGATTCGTTCGACTAAAATTCTTCAAGACGGTGCTCCAGAATGGCCGCGGCATCGTCTGCACTTGTATTTGTAGGCACGGTATTATGTTCTACTTGATATTTTATCCCCCCACCGAAAAAATGTTGTCCTAAAATTATATTTCTACACTTTTCTGTACCAGATGCAACTAAGTTTCTTCACTGACCTCCCGACACCGCCAAAAACAACAACAACTAACGAAAAACTGATGCAAGCAATCGTAAAGAAATATTGAACGAAATATCGAAGGTTAACGACATGTTTTTGACACCATACTGGATCAACCAGTTCTCAGTGTTGTTCTACAGGAATGGCTGCGTTTATTGTTC
>NC_042999.1:13254766-13257266 GCF_006345805.1 Octopus sinensis | reverse complement strand
ACATATACATATGCACACATACATTCGCACTCATGCACACACACACACGCGCGCATATATATAGGACAACTAATGAAGGGTTATCAATCCGGGGCAAAATACTTCACAAGCTCTCTCTTGGCACATCAGGCTAACAATATTACTTGGATTAGTGAAGAACTCCAGGTAATCTTGTGGTAAGGTCAAAGGTTATGGTTCATCACAATTCTATATTGTAAATCCATGGAAGAGCTTCAGATAAACTGGTTTTTATACTGAGTGATATATAAGAGACGAGTTAAAATGATGGTCATTACATATGATCCCTTTATTATAGCAAATTTGGCTTACAGCTGTTTCCAGTACCCATTGTAGGTAAATTACTATCAGCAATGTACCTATGATGATTACTGGAAGCCAAATTTGCTCCAATAAAGAAAAATATGTTAGGACCATTATTTTAAACTGATATATATATACACGCCTCTCGTCCAATGGTCGGTGCTGAGTTGTCAAACATTTAAACCAAATTTTCTCAAAACAAATTGTCCGACCGTCCCATAGGCCTCCCCTTTGAGAAACTCTGATTTAACCTAAATTTGAGACAAGTAAAAGAAGAAATAAAGATAGACTTTTTATGTACTTGCGCGTACAAATGCACGTTCCCACGGCTTTATCGATTGCATTCTCGCTTGGAATCGATGTTTGTAATTTTTTCAAGATTTATGCACGCTCTGATACTGTCGGTATCTACATATCAAATTTGAGCGCAATCGGTTGGAGGACGCCCGAGATCCTAGAAGACACATACAGAGACAGACAGAACGGATTTTATATGATATATATATATAACTGTTAACAGTTATTTTTAATATTTTTCTCGCTGGATTGCGTGTTCGTTTCTTGTTTTGCCATCTGCGATTTTATTCTTGATCTTTTATATAAATGAAGACATTTCCTCCGTATGTCTGCTTTTCTCTCTACAAAACGGGAAGTTACATTGCGAAACAGTCATTTTAACGAGTTGTATCTATTTATCACCCAACAAGATACATCTGCACCGCCGGGTGCTCCTGAACCAGTTGTTGAGTGTCCCACCCAAGAGGAATCGAAGCTAGATGTGTCGAAACAATTGTCGTGATTAATAATAAATTCTCGTATATTCCATCTTCCGTCTTTCATTTGCTATATATATATATATATATATATATTTTATATATATATATATATATATATATGCCTTAAAAGATGACGTGATATTGGAATGTTGTAACAGGTATAAAGAGACGAATAATTACGGTTGGAAGGATTTCGCAAAATGTCTGCTCAGTTACAACTGAGCCGGTGGGGTGGGGAGGGTTATGTTTCCATCCAACAAAGAAATCTCTGTTCAGTGATTCTCGACCCTTGTTCTATCATTTACGTTCTTCCTATTTAATTTCCTATGTTTTTTTCTGTTCCTTACTCCTCTGTAATTGTATACTATTGTAGTGTAGACTCTATATACACATGCATTCGAACGTAGCAGGAATCAACTGGCCTTCGGCCGCTGTTTGTATCCCATTGTATCCACTACTCTGATTGGTTGGTCTGAGGGCAATTTGTCTCCTACTCTGTTGTGCCAACTGACCGCAGATAGCCAGAGACTTTACACAGCATCACGTAAACAACCTTTTGCGAATCCTATTTCGAGTCTACAGCTTTCTATAAAAAACCAGGTTTTTCCTCAATACATGTCTTTCGGTTCCAGACCTTTTTAGGCCTAGCCACTGACTACACAAGACATAGCCAGTTGCAGCGGCGACACCACAGCAGCCACGTTGAGACTTACCAACTTCGTCCAACAGCATTACGGCAGTCTCCTTCTTCGTCACCACCGTAGTGTTTACAATGTCGTCAACATCATATCTCTACGTACACAGCTCAGCAAGCAACTCGCCCAGGTTCCAACACTTCTCTGTTCGTGAATTACTTCACAATGGATCAACAATAAATATACAACCAGCAAGAACTCCCGTACCAAGTGACCCAGGCCGCAGCATCAGAGTCACGACTTCACGTACGATATGTACCGGCAACCGGCTCAGCATCATGGCCGCAACGTCTTGATACAGTATTTCAACTCCCGTGTACTAATGACTATGAACTGGTATTATTTATCTTGTGTCTATGAACATTCTTCTAGCTTCTCTTTATAGACTTTTTCACTGTCTACTTATCAACATCCCCAGACGTACACAACTCGCACACACATCCATGCCTATATACACATACACGCATAAACTCTCTCTCACGACGGCCTGTCATTTATTTCTGTTCTTGACACACCACACACCCACACACACACACACACACACACACAACACACACACATACACACACGTTAATAATCTAAGGCGGCGAGCTGGCAGAAACGTAGAACGCCGGGCGAAATGCGTAGCCGTATTTCGTCTGCCGTTACGTTCTGAGTTCAAATTCCGCCGAGGTCGACGTTGCCTTTCATTCTTTCGGGGTCGATAAA
>NC_042999.1:13247266-13252266 GCF_006345805.1 Octopus sinensis | reverse complement strand
ATGCATGTATGTATGTATGTATCTATCTATCTATCTATATCTATATATCTATCTATCTATATCTATCTATCTATCTATCTATCTATCTATCTATCTATCTATCTATCTATCTATCTATATCTATATATCTATCTATCTATCTATATCTATTTATCTATCTATCTATCTATCTATCTATCTATCTATCTATCTATCTATCTATCTATCTATATCTATCTATCTATCTATCTTTCTTTCTGTCTGTCTGTCTGTCTATATTTTTCTATCCCCCCTCTCTCTCTCTCTTCTCTCTACTCATACTATAACTCTCTTTCCTTTGTCTTAGTCTCTCTCCATCTTTCTCTTTCTCTTTCCTCCTCATTTACCTCTACCCCTTCATCGCTCTACTCTTAACCTACATTCAATTCCTGAATTTTTTTTTACTCGAATCTTGACTTCTCTCTCGTCTTGCTAGAAACTACCACCAAATTTCCCTTAAATCATGTTCTGCTAATTGTCCACATCTTGAACGAAAAAGTACAATTGGCCATGGGTGGCACGCCTTTTAAACGTAGCTTTGCTTTGTCAGAATCGACTCAGGGTTAAATATAACATCTGGGTTATTATTGTTCCGTTTTTCTTCCATTTCTGACTGTTCTTATCTCTCCACCTCTCCCTCTCCCGTCTCTCACTCTGCTCTCTCTCTCTCTCTCCCGTTTTCTCTCCCTTCTTTCTATACCTCTTTCAGCCACTCTTTTCTCATCCACTCTCGCACTCTCCACCCTCACCTCTCTCTCTCTCTCTCTCTTTTCCTCCTCTTTCACTCTTTTACTCTCTCTCTCTCTCTCTCTCTCCCCATTCTCTCGTACACATTTACCTCGTTTCTTCCTCTCCTCTCCCTTCTTCTTTTAGCAACTCCCTCCTCATGCACCTACACAAATAGGTCCCTACCCTCCCTCTCGGCACTCACCTCTCTCTCCCTATCTCTCCCCCTCTCCCCCCTCTCTGTTAATACTTTTAATATGATAACATCACCTGTTGCTGTAACGCAGCTGTTTCTATTTAACACTTCGCCATTGCTCCTCTTTCGGTACAAGAATTGCTACGGTAGATATTACTCTTGCAAGCCAGGAAGAAAGCTATTAGTAAACTGCAGAAATATGAATCCCTCTGGCAGGAAATAAGCAGTTTGTAAACTGCAAAATAATAATCTAAGAGAGGAAACAAGCCGTTAGTAAACACCATTATTATTATTATTATTATTATTATTATTATTATTATTATTATTATTATTAGATGTAGGAAGCAAATATGAAGGTAGATGGACAAAAGCATGAACAAATTACAAAGAAAAGACTTCAAGTATTTAGGACAAATAATAATTCATAAAGGTCGCCGTGGTAGAAGTTACTCAAAGAACAACGAAGGTTAAAACAACATTTATGAAAGTGAAAAAGATTATTAACTCAAAAAGACAACACTACCATTAAACTTGTGGCTAAGAAGTTTATAATAATCTAGCTGTGCTCTACAAGGTAGAAACTTGGATTATGTACAGAGTAATGGCAAAAAAAAAGATGTCTTTTGTGCAATAGATCTTGCGAAGATTGGACTGAATATGTTGAAAAAGACACGGGGATCTTTTCACTTTGACCGGCAGATTTTAAAAATAATTTCTTTGTAACTAAACACTTTTAAACTTCGTATACTGGTAGAATGTGTTACATAAAACATCTTTTTCTCTTGGCTTTCTTGAGAAAATTCTGTAGTTTGTAAGCTATTTGTTGTTTAGTTTCTTGCATGTCGGCAATTTCAACCAATCAATGACGTCTATTGAGGTGAATACAATTTCTGCCGTAGTGTGTCAACAACAATTATTTGCGGTGTCATATGAATTTGTCACTGTTATTTATGAGAAAAAAGATACCATGTGGTCATAAACTGAGGGGATAACAGAGCTGGATAACAAAACCGTTCCTAAATTCATATGACACCGCAAATAATTGTTGTTGACACACTACGGCAGAAATTGTATTCACCTCAATAGACGTCATTGATTGGTTGAAATTGCCGAAATGCAAGAAATTAAACAACAAATAGCTTACAAACTACAGAATTATCTCAAGAAAGCCAAGAGAAAAAGATATTTTATAAACACATTCTACCAGTATACGAAGTTTAAAAGTGTTTAGTTACAAAGAAATTATATGAAAAATCTGCCGGTCAAAGGGAAAAGATCCAAACATTGTAACAAATGCTGCAGTTGTTGAAAAGCTGATGACCCAAATACTTCTATTGTAGAAAAGTATATCTACGGAGCTATCATACTTTGGACATTTAATGAGCTACGTGTGACTGCCCAAAACCATCCTCACAGAATGTGTTGAAGGGAAGAGAGTAAGTGGCCAATCAATGATATTTTTGGATTGACGACATCAAAGAATGACCCAGAAACAAGAGCCTGGCCACTTGCATGAATGCAGCACAACATAGAGGAAACTGGAGTGTCTTCTTGACAAACCGACCTTTGTATGTATGTATGTATGTATGTATGTATGTATGTATGTATGTATGTATGTATGTATATATATATATATATAGATATATATATATATATATATATATAATATATATATATATATATATATATATATATATATATATCAGTGGCGACTTCGGCATTCGGGCTGTTCAGGCTTAGCCCGAGTATAAATTCAGTAAAGTGAACGTGTATTTGCAAGTTGATTTAATTTCTGCCACCACTGACTACAAGTATGTAATTACTGCCAATAACATAGGATCCTTTTGTTGAGCCCGGTCGCAGTTCATTTATTTTCGTTCGGCGTTAATCTTCTCTTAGAAATGGAGAAAGGCAGTGCTAGATATAAAAAAAGAAGCCATTTGGGCGACAAAACGTGAAATTCTTCGAGCATGGAGTGCAAAAACGAACATTTTCGCCATATTTTGCTTTTTTATTTCCGTAAAGGCAAGAAAGCTGCTGAGATTCACAGAGAGATATGTGAAGTTGATAGTGTTGATTGCTTAACAGAACGAACATGTCAGAAATGGTTTTTAAAATTCCATTCTGGAGGTTTTTCAGTCAAAGATGACCAACGTTCTGGTCGACCTTCTGAAGTTGACGATGACCGAATTAAAGCCATAATTGAATCTGATTGTCATATAACTGTGTGAGAGATTACAGCGAGGTTAAATGTATCACACGCAACAATTGAAAATCACTTAAAATGCTTTGGACTCATTCAGAAGCTCGATATTTAGGTTCCACATAAATTGAAAGCGATTCACTTAATGCAACAAATCAATATTTGTGATTTGCATTTCAAATGCAATGAAATTGATCTTTTTTTTTAAATGAATCATCACTGGTGATGGAAAATGGATTGTCTACAATAATATCAATTGAAAACGATCATGCTCCAAGCGTAATGAACTAGCACAAACCACATCAAATGCTGAATTGTATTTGATGTGGAATTACAGAGGTGTTGTGTATTTTGAGCTGCTTTCAAGGAACCAAACGATCAAGTCAGATATTTACTGTCAACAACTAATAAAACTGGAGAAAGCGATAAAAGAAAAACGGCCATAATTGGCAAATTGTAAAGGAATCATGTTCCACCATTACAACGCTAGACCATACACGTCTTTGCTAACTCGTGAAAAATTATTTGAGCTTGGTTGGGAAGTGATGTCACATCCACCACATAGCCCTGACCTTGCACCATCAGATTACCATTTATTTCAAAGTTTTAAAAATTCTTTGAATTAGAAAACTTTCAATTAATGATGATGACCTGAAATTGCACTTGTTTCAATTTTTGGCTGATAAGGACCATAAGTTCTATGAGCGCGGAATTATGAAGTTGCCAGAAAGATGGTAAAATGTCATCGAATAGAATGGAAAATATATAATTGATAAAGTTCATTCTTTTTATGAAAAAAAGATGACTTTTTATTTCACACTAAAAAATCGAAATTCCTTTTTTTATATAATACTAGCAGAATTGCCCGGTGTTGCTCGGGGCTGAATTACTTGAAAGTACTGTTAATGATTGCACTGAATGATGATGATTATTCAGGCAAATATTGATATAAGTTTACGCTGGGAGATAAGGACTTAACGATCAAACGTGTGCCATTGCATTGTTTTGGGGGAACCAAATTTCTGATGAGCATTATAGGGGCACCAACTTTAAGTTTGAGAAAGTGTGGTGGTATTCCGGGGTGCTCAAAGGAATTGAGTACCTCTATTGGATAGCTGATGACGTCCTCTGGGTCAGGAGTTGTATCGATAGACTGATATACATAGACTTCCCCAGGAATGAGTTTTAGCATTTCATCATTAATATGGTGAACAGTTTTATTCCTTGGGGCCAGTATAGCCTTTTTGCCAATCCAATCCATATTCTGATAATTAGCTTGTAGATCTTGGAACACTGCATCTCTGAGATCAGAAGGCGTCTTAACAATGGTACAAATGGAATCGATGGCAATATTACCATTTTCATCCCCTGGTATTTTACCTTCGCCAAGTGCAATGAGGGTGTGAGGAAATGCTGCTGATGTGATATTACGTCGCATATGAGCACGCATATTGGTGTGAAGTTTGAGAGTTACTTCCATTTATTTTTTAAAAATGCATTAAAATGGGGAAAAATGATGGTAAATTATTTGTAAAATCGTAGACTCATCGTAGACGCGCGCTAATACCCAGAAGGGCTCGATATGAATCACGACTATAAGATACTCGGTTTTGGTTAAACTGCATCGCAAAATGTGGGAGTAGTTAGGAATCTAAATCGGAGTAGACAGACACACAACCTTTCTTTTATGTATAAAGATTTTCGTCCTAAAAAACTTTGTATGGAGTGAATGGTTACCTCTATGGAAATATATACACACACGTTATACATACATGTGTGCATAGATGAATATATAAATACATTTAAATATCTATATACACTTTTGGGCGATCTTTCTGCTTCTTAGAGATAACTTTA